>NC_050583.1:60861463-61151463 GCF_013368585.1 Megalops cyprinoides | reverse complement strand
TTCTCCTGAAAACGGACACATTCCTCTGATGCATCCTGTTACATTTTGAGATGATTATTTTTGTTTGTACCCCGATAAGAACATGAAAACAGCTTGTAGCCTAATTTCAATGCTATGTATCAGCAAATAATGTTACTCCTGGAGGTTTTCTACAATGCAGAAATTAGACGGGATAGCTTTCATAAATATTTTTTTTTCTGCGTCGAAGAAAATGTATTTAGAATTTCGTTACTGAGTGATTTCAAATAAATATAGAGCGAAATGCAGATATGTGCATCTTTGAACTGTTCAGCTTTCCAAAGTATACATATTTTAGAGCCCTCGTTAAAGAAGCCTGTTATTCTATCACATGGAAACATTACCAGTCCCTTCCTATTGAAAAAAGGACCGAGATGTTGAGTGGAATATCTTAGCCTACGTAGAAATATGAAAATACACGTAAATTTTGTCTTTAGAGAGCATATGTGCATGTATATATAAAATTAGGCACAATTTATTTCATTGCCGTAATCAATCTTAATGGTGAGGAATTTGCCAGTGTCTAATAATACAAGCTAGATGCACTCTGCGTATATAACGCATCAGAATTGAACGAAATTATTAGCACTGTTCATCAGTGAGTGCTCTATTACGAATTCATTCAGCCAAGAAGTGTTTTTTTATAGCAGTGTATTCACAAAACAAATACAACAAAAACGAAACTGTCTTTAAATTATAAATCCTTAAATGATTAGGACTGTAAATTGTTGTGGAGGTAGGTACCTGCCATGACTAAAAACAAGATACTATTTTCATTGCTCAAAATGGTACACTAATCAGGTTCTTAATCTAAATTTTGTTGCGTAACGTCTTAAAAATACATGTTTACATGGTAAATGCAAAATCATATTCAAAACATATTGAAGGTGTTGTACGCGTAGAGGTTGAGGGACAGAGATACCGAGTGAGCGAGAAAATCAACACTGGAGGCGCTATTGACAACATCGTCAAGAAGGTCGCGTGACCTTTGAAATAAATACCTAGTGAAGGACCTGCTGTCCACTCACAAGTGTAAACGTTAAAACCTCTCTACAAGAAGAGGTACTATGTACAAGGTAAGGAACTAATGTAGAAAACCCAATAAGGAGTGTGTCCTCCAATTACATTCAAATACCGTAAGAATATAATTAGCTGCAACAGACAGGTAAAGTACTGTACTACCCAAGCAACAGGAGGATAAATCACAGATTTGAGAGTACTCTGCCCTTGAAAAGGAAACACAAATTCATAACGTCTTATGCACTCTATATATCAGTACAGTGGAATATATTTATTTGGTCTGACGATTCAATGATGCCGTAAGTGTGATTTTACTCTACTCCAATAGGATCACTAAAGAGGCGTGACATACAAAAACACGTTATCTTCCAAAGAGGAGAATCACCAGACTGATTACAATGTACAAACATTACAATGTGCTGCAGTTCCAAGGAGACGAAATACAGCCGCAGTGTGGCTTTTGTCGTCATTTACGCTTCAAGAGATCTGCTTCAAAACACATGGCGTATGAAGGAAGTTTGCACGTCAGTTTTATGTCAAAACGCCATAAATTAGACAAAAGCTTTGAAAGCGAAATGACACACTTTTATGATAATGCAGTAATGTGGTCTTAAGTCTTATCCGCGTTTCAGCCGCTACATAAGTTCAGTTCAATTCAAAAGTCTTATTTATTTCCACTGGTTTGACGGAACACGTTTATACTTTTTTTCTAGCAGGTGTTAGATCTCATTTCACAACTGATGTTAGATCTTTTCAATAGTTTACTTTCGTTACAATAGAATTTTCTGTCACTCAATCTTTTTTCATCACATCTGTTATATATATATATGTATATATTATATATATATATGCGCAAAAATTGACAACCATATTGTCAAAGGCTGGTAAAAAAATCTTTACATCATCACTAATGACAACACTGATCTCTGATAATAATAATGATGATGCTAATACTAATACTAATACTACTACTACTACTACTACTACTACTACTAATAATAATAATAATAATGGAGATACATTCAGGCTACAGAAAGATTATTATTTCAGAAAGATTTTCAGAAAGCTTGTTCGTAGTTCTATGCTAATATGATCACTTTCAAATACTTTTCTTGCCAGGCCCCCTTACTGTAGGTAGCTATCGGACGAGGTAGTAATGTCGCCATTGAAACTGTTGTATTTCTATTCACAGGGACCGCGGATTCATGAAGATAAGTGTTTTTGGGGGGGAATTATATAAGTGCAGTTTTTTTTTCATTTTAGAAATAATCAGACAACTTTTAAATGCAACATTGGATACTTTTCATATATAATTATGGCTGCTTTATATATAATTTCGTTAAACACATATGTTGCGATGTTGATGATTATGATGATGATGATGATGACGACGATGATGATGATGACAACGACGATTATTAATACGACAACGATTTAAATGGCTCATTATCATTGCGCACCCACTGAGGGGTGGTTTTTGTCTTTCTCATATTGACACGATTACCTTTATGTATGGACAACCTATTGAGCGTATTTGATCAAATGTTATTATTAAGAACAGCAAGCATATTCATATTAATGTAAATGTACCATCTTAAACAGTTTTGCCTGTTTGTGTTATTGGGTTTAGTTCTGACTGAGATTGTTTTTCTTTTTTGTTATTATTTGAATGACACGCATGGAGTAAAGCAGGTGTGGTCTATACGTTACTTATTATTATTTCTTAAATCTCTTCATTCGAACATGCAATTTGTTGATAGCTGTTATTGCAGAACAAACTCTTAGAAGTGAACCTTTTCTACAAAAGCTTGCAACCCGTTGCAAGTTAAATTAATTTCCTGTATAATTTAATGAATATTAAGGAAATTAAGGATAATACTATAAGGTGGCATTGTGCTACTGCGCGTTATTTTCACTGACAAAAGGTCACAACAGACTTACTTTGTTACGGCTACAGGAAAACGTGTTGCACTAAGACCTAAAAAGGACACAATCGGTAGTTGTATGTGTTACGCGCTACAGCCAACTTCATCCGTAATGAGTAACAATCTTTATCAAAGCTCAATCATTTGGTTTCAACACTTAAAACATATAGCCCTATTTCTGAATTAAGGCGAATGGGAAAGCATTTTCCTCGATATAGAAGCTATTATTAGTCCATTTGAAGTTGTTACATACACACTTAATTAATATAAAGCAAGTGCCAAGATTAATAATTTCCCTCATTGATTAAAGGGGAATATATTGTCATTACCAACAAAGGGCAAACCTCCATAATATCCGGCATAATCTTGGGCTCTTTGAAGGAGTAAACTATAGTTTTCATGCAACATATTGTAAAAAAATCACTATTCCATGTATTTGATTCCCAGCACTTGAGGTCATAGCATGCTATGCAAACCCCTCATGTTGTTAGGCAGGCTTCAATGCTTTCAACTTGCCTGCATGTACGCATTATGTTGAGGGACATATGAACACTGTACATGCGTGAAATGTATCGCTGGCATTGGTTTCAAAGGATATCGTGCACAAGATCCAAATACTGGACTATGCTGCTTATTGAAAATAGCCGTAAAGTCACGTCTTCATCTCTGACCTTTCCTCCTATCAGGAAGCACAGCCTGCCTTCCTCATCACACCCCCCCCCCCTTTCTTTGCCAGTGTGTGGGTTGAAAATGCCAGGCATTCGGGCCACTGCTGAACTCTGTACGGCTGTAGGAGAGAAAGCGGTACATTGCTGACTTTTGACTCTGCAGCTGCATGGCTGAGTGATGGAAGGCCAGGCAGAGCACCTGGTAAGCCTTCGGAGAATGGCTGATGTAGGTCAACAAAATCTGAGAACCGCAGGACTGACCTCGGATTAGAGAGCTATTAGACAGCTCGAGCGAACCTTACATGTTTGCGGCCTTATTGTGTGGCCCATGTGGTGGAATTCCATTTTGTTTGGACTGTGTGCTCATTTACGTTATCCATGAGTCCTTCTCCATGGTTGTGTTCTTAGAGCCTGCTGTTACACCCAGAAAGTATCAATCCAGATTCCCGTCGCTTCAATTTACATACTTAAGGTCCATTACTGTCGGGCACCAATCATGTACTACACTCCCTCAATGTTATATTGGCTACCCATCAAGGATTGGGACAGACTGACAGAATTGCTTTCTGTGGGTCACAGTGTAATATCTCTCAAGACATATACCAAATCATCTGTATCATATGATGAGTGGCATGCAGAAGTTTCAAAGAATGACATGGTGCAAGCTTTTAAAAAATGCAATATTGTTGCATCATGTGGAATTTACACCAATCAATTAATACACTGACAGAGGAGAACGTGCGGGTAGAAGATTGACATGCACAGACTGTTTTGTTGTGCTTCGGGATCTCCGTCTTGGTCTGATGCTGGAAATAGGCTTTATTAATTATGGAATAGATGTTCTCAGAAGCTCAGTATGAGAATATGCACATACTGTGTGCTGCCTTTGGTAGAGGGGTGTCTACCTAAAATAACTGCGTACTTGCCACGGAAACCTTCAGAAGTTTGTGTCTCACCTTACGTTATGCGTTTGTGAGTAGGCAAAGTTCTACTACACAGATTGTACTGCTCTAGTTTTAATAAAACTGCAGTTGCAGGTGTTAAAAAAGCGACTTTCCTGGGGGGGTCAAATCTTTTCTCTGTATTAAGCTGCTTCATTATAAAAAATGTAATGATGTCTGAAAGTATGATATAACTTACTTCAGACAACACAAAAGGTGAGACGCTATGCTAACCTTGTAGGGGTACCTTACTGGGATAACAGTTAGTGGAAAGCATTCCCATGAGCTGTACAGAAACCCTGAGAAGGTTCCATCCTGCTCCCTCAGCAGAACCTTCTGTTCACGAGCCGTCTGTTATTTAAATGTGAACGTGCCCTTCTAAAGTTCTACGCACGATGGGATTAATTCAATCTACTTCCAGGCTTCAGAGTATCAATAAGGATGAACAATATATAATCTCATTATGTGATGAAGGGGCCAGTTTAAGGGAAGGTACCACATTTAACAAGTAAATAAATTGTGTTTCAACACTGTACTATGGTGGAGTACACAACCTGCATTTTGTGTTGAATGTATACATTGTCAGACCATACCAGACCAGACCAGTGCCTTTCATATTTTCTGCGATGAAAAAAGACAAGATTTGGTCACCAGAAAAACCTCACCTTAAATGGCATTGTGCTAATAATTTTGCTGGTGGATTAAAGTGCAGTGGAGACATCAAGTTAACTTTTCTGTAGAGTCACTTTGTATTATGGTTGAGTAATGGGAAAGGAACCCGGGTTATAAATAGACCATGTGGTGTTGATGGCATTAAGACATGATAAATGACTCTGAGTCACGTGAGCACAGAGTGATTTTGCAGGCTGCCTGTTCGGGTTAAACACAAATCAACCACTCATTTTCTCTATACTGTAGGTCTTGGCTTTGTACATGAAGAGCAGCTCTATGCTGATGAATTCAAAGCTGACTAAGTCACATTCTTCAGAAGGTTCGCGTCCGTAAAAGTCTAAGGGGAATTTGAAATCCTCCCCCACTGCAGATTGTACAAAATACAGAATTTAAGCGAGTGTTTTCAATACATACACAACATCCTGATTTTGGCAGTCCAAAATGAATGAAAAAATATTGCATTAAAGAAAGCAAACGTTAAATACTGGAGTCAATGCGTTATTCCACGTGAAGGAAAACCAGAAATAGGACTGAATACTGTCCAAGCCTTGATTCCTTAATGCTGATACATACATTCTGCATTAACACATTTACTTCATTACTCAACTGAAAAATAGTATTGTGATTTAAAAGTCTTTTTGTCTAAAAGCTGTTGGATCTATTTCAAATTTGGCTAGCTGCTGGTTTTGACAGTATTATTTGGAGGTATCAAAATATGAATTTATTCTACACTTAATGCATACATTACATAAGTGATATAGATCTCTGGATTGTAAAATAATTTGTAATAGCAACAAGTCAAAGATGCAACCTTGTAATATGTCACTTGCGATTCAGTCATTAATTTGTTATTCTCTTACCTTGTAGCCAAATCTTATAAACCCTGCTAGCATGATTGAGTTGAATGTAATCTATAATTGTAGTGACTTACTGAAATTACTTATATCTTTAATGTGTGTAGTTTCACCACTCCATCTGTCAGATGGAACCATGGTGAATTTCATGGCCTGTCATTATCATGCACTGTAAAGCTTTTTCTCGATACTGCTTGATAATCCAAATTTCATGGCCAGAACACAACCATCATCATCTCCTTTCATGTTCCGGATGGTCGAGAAGTAATATGCTGTCTGCTGTGAAACCCAGAGCTGTTTGACGAATTTCCTTTGTCCTTTTGAAACCTCAATTAAATATTCCCATGTAATTCTATCATGACCAACCCTTTTTTGCCACTTGGGTCAAACACTATTATCTATTATCACTATGATCTAAGATGACCTCTGTTTCTATTACCATCCACAGTAACTTGGAAAGATTCCTGAATTACTTGGATTAGCCTTTGGCTGACACCATATTTGCATGAAATGCCCTGCCACCATAACATCCAGTGCTGTCAAAGCAGTAGGTTTACTCTGAAGTGCAGAATACATATGACTGGCAATAACAGTGCTTTCCTGCCTCACACGCTTTCATATAGCACTTCACATCTTTTTATTATTGCACATTTTTACATTTCAGTAATGTTGCTTGAAATGCTTTAGTTGGTGTGTCCACAGGTTTTATACATGTAATTATTATGTAATTATATTATTATGTATACTTTTGTACATGTATTTTACGAAGATCACAGAGTGAAATATACACGCTATTACAGCATACCTCCATACATGAAACATCAAAGCTAACTCTAAAAGCATTCTGTGCTGAATATAAATACTTACTTCACATGTGTAACTATAATTGAATGCAATTATCATATTTCAGTATTTGAATACTCATTGCAGTCATATGAGTTCCGTCAGTCCCCATCCCCGACAGGCATATTGCTGATACGAGTGGCTCTGAATGGATTATATTTCACTCTGACTGATTTGTCTTTGGTTGGCTTCATCTTGAAGGAAGCTACTCAGACTCATACATCAATTAACTGAGTAATGGATGTGGAGCTGGCACAGGACAGGGTGTGAAACAGGACCTGATCTTTCGCTGAAAATCGAGTAGAGTATCAAAGGATATCTGAGCCAAATTTCAAGGCCCAGAGATTGATGACAAAGAATCTGGCCTTGGTCTTAATTGCACGCATGGTCCTATTAAATGCACTGGAATTGATATCTCAGATATTTTTTAGATAAACATGCATGTGTTATTTTGAACATACGTTGCCTCTGACATTAAACTCTAACTGTCATTGTGGGCTGTGAATCTTGGCCCAATTTCAAAGAAAATTAGCAAATAAAACCCAGGGAAGGTTTTTGGCATGTTTTTAGTCTTTTATAATGTGCTTGGTATGTCCACCCAACCATTTTCCCTCAGGTGCCATTTTCAAACACATGCAGCCATTTTCCAATAAACTTTAAAATAATTTTAAATTTCCATGTGATACTTACACCATATGGACAAAAGTATTTGGCCACACCTGTTTTTCAGGGTTTGGGCTAGGCCCCTTATCTCCAGTGAAGGGCAATCTTAATGCTTCAGCATACCTAGACATGCTATGCTTGCTTCCAACTTTGTGGCAACGGTTTGGGGAAGGCCCTTTTCTATTCCAACATGATTGTGCCCCAGTGCACAAAGCAAGGACTATAAAGATATGGTTTGATGAGTTCGGTGTGGAAGAACATGACTGGCCCGCACATAGCCCTGAGCTCAACCCCATCGAGCACCTTTGGGATGAACTGGAACGGAGATTGCGAGCCAGGCCTTCTGGTCCACCATCAGTGCCTGACCTCATAAATGCTCTACAGAATGAATGGGCACAAATTCCCACAGAAACACTCCAAAATCTTGTGGAAAGCCTTCCAAGAAGACTGGAAGCTGTTATAGCTGCAAAAGGGGGACCAACTCCATGTTAAAGTATATGTATTTGAATACAATGTTATTACAATGTAATGGTCAGGCGTCCGAATACTTTTGTCCGTATAATGTATTTTAAATTACTGTGCTAGCAATGTGTTGAAGAAAAAAAAAAAGAAAGTATATCAATGAAAACCCAATTGAAGACCTCTTTGGACAAACACGTTGACATTTTTCTGATCAACCTTAAAATGTTTCCTGCAGTCATTTAAAGTTAAATAGCATGGTGAAATGAAAGAAAATGCTGGTATATTTGCTGTTTACTTTTATACATATGTTACCCATTGAATAACAGAGGGGTATCTCATTAACAGGAATGTATATTTTTAGAAAATTCAGGACTCAGCATTTTATTTTGCACCATTTGGAAAGCATTAGGTCCCCGATAAAATGTAATGATGAGCTGCTAATATGGGGCTTATGGGGCATCATGTATTCTCCTTTGAAAGAGAATACGTAACAAAAATTTGCTATCTCTACTCCAGTCTCAACTAGTGTCAGGCAGATTCCACATGCCAAATTAGACGGAACACATCAGTTAGGAACCTGATTCTTGATAAAAACATAAAAAAACAGTGAAAAGAATAGCCAAACTCATAACATGAGTAACATAATAATGAATATTAATTCCTCACCAATCAAGGCCCATCTTCCATTTAAGTGAAAAGAAATGGGCCAATCCAATAGACTTGTTCATAGAAGAAGGTCTGTTATACAAAAAGGATGTTTCTGCATATGAGAGGACCTGATGCCGATTATCCAATTTCTTTGTAAATAAGTGGAGGATGGGTTTTGGTTGGTCTGTCCTTATCACATGATGCAGTCTACATTATGAGCCCTTTTTCATGGCACAGAACAGCAGCATATGCTCACCATGTAAAACCCCAATATTTAGGCAGTTAAATAACAGGCTAGGGGTACTCTCTCTAGAGTAAAGGTTTAATGATTCATACCCCATTTATACCTAGGATTAGGTCCGTGTATAAGATTTGCAAAAGCCAATGTATGTTACAGTCACTGGCATTCTGTACTTTTTATGCTTTGGAGTGTGATTATGAAACTCTCAGTCAATATACTATCAATCAATTGTATAAATCTCAATATAATTTCCTTCATTTAATAACCCTCTTCCATGGGGTAGAGACATTTATGTTTAGAGGTTATCTCAATGTGAGGCCAGCATGAGTTAACCCAGAATAATGTTCAGTTTTGGCTTAAGAAAATCGATCCATTTCTGTTTCTGTTTACACGCTGAAAAAAATCACTCTTCCCTTTTCTTCAGCTCAGCTCCTCCACTTATCAAAATGCATCCCCTGCTGTCTTCATGTCTATGAGAGGACAGAGATAACAAGTAGCTCCCAGTCAGATGGTATACTTATCACCACTCAAAATCTGACAGTGGTTTTCTAATGTCACAGCTTATAGACTTCCCCAGGCAAGAGTGAAAATATGCCCCTGCCTCTGAAGCGATACTGAGAAAACAAACAGGCGAGAGCTCCACACCTCAGGAAAGTAGCCATGACATGAGCCCAGTCACTCAGATTAAAGAGAACAAACAGCTTTTTATTTATTTATTTTGCACAAAGCAGTGAAAAAGGGAAACTATATATATATATATATATATATATATATATATATATATATATATATATATATATAAATATACACACACACACACATATGCACATCTATTACTAGACCCCTACTAGACTCAATTGAGTGTTGAGTGTTCAGGTGGGGGGGGGGGGGGGGGGGGGGGGGCGGTATACAAAACACAGGCTGCCAATTAAGTATTCTTTGCTGAATCTGTTTTTTTCTCTAACTTGCTGATTTCAACCATTTTTGTAACAATTTCTCCGAGTTTCTATACTGCATTGCAGTTTTAATTTAGAAGAAACAAACAGCACTCCTCAAAGCAAATTAAATATTTACCTGTATTAGTTACATTGACTGCTGTGTACTGCCGTCAAATAGTCATGCATTCTCTAAACTACTGTTTCCATGTCTGAAAGGGTGCATCTACAATCGCTCCTTCTGAATGTAGGCCTACTCAGTTATGACAGACAGGATAGGGGACCAATCAAATCTTTATGATGAGAATCGCATGCTATCTGGGAGTGGATTGGGCCAACTGTTTTGCATGTGAAGTTATTGTCCGGAACTTAACAACCTAATTTAAACCAAGCTGTAAACCATCGATTTATTTCTTAATTTGTAGTGTGCGGGCAAGCTTTGTTTTATAGTGATTGTTTAGAAATTTGGCTTGAGCTGTCCCGTTGTCTTCATCAACAGTTATTTTACGTTTCACTCAGGCATAAACACAATAAAACAATCTTCTCAAAATGTCAAACAAAGCTTGAAATTATAAGCATTAATGCTCAAATGATGCCGCGAGAGGGCTAATTTGAGTCTAGTTATTATTCCCACTTACAAATTCATGGAGTGTGAGTTGATTATCTCTCATTTGATAATATTTAACTGGATTCTTACTGATACTTAAACGGAAATATTCCTCCCAAACTGTGAATCAATTTTGCCAAATTATTAACACAGACCGTTTTGACAAGACATTGTCGCGACAATAGTTGTCACTTCGAGTATACTATTCATCTTGATGAATTGTTAGCTTTCCATGTGTATGTATGACAGCCGCGCATCTACCGCCATTCCCAGCGGAAAATAAAATTATTCAATAAGCATACAAAGGACAAATAATTACCTAACATTTTCATAAGAACAGAATACACAGCCGCTCGTTTACTGATGACTCACATCTATAAGAAACGTGAAACATCGTGCAGCAATCGTGAAATTTGAAAAATCTATATTTTCTGTTCTTCCTCTCCGTTGTGTTCTATCTGGCATAGTAAATGAACTAAAGAAGCATGATAGCGCGTATCATCATGACTGATATATTACACAGAGACAACAAAGACTGTTGCGAGGGGTGGGATTCACAGGCAAAACAAAACAAAAAAAAAGTGCAACCAGGGGATGAGAGAATTGCTTCTATCAATCACAGGTGAAAAGGTGAGTATGGAGTGACGGATGTGGACTGTCGGAGAAAGTGAGCGCATCCCTCAGACATTATAATTAGCTATTCGCCTTTAACGTGATTCATTAATGAGTCCCTGTTTTTTTTTTCTCTCTCTCCCTGTCTTCCTTTTTTGCCTGAGTCAGTCAGGAGTGCCCCTGGTAGTAGCGATAGACTGTGGCGAGAGCTTGCCGCGTTAAGCCCTCACCAGAGCTGTTCCTCTCTTCTGTCGCCCTGGAGAGCTCTCACCACCTGAGTGGCTTCAGCGCTGTAGTGAAACCCACAGCAGACACTGAAGGGGAGTTCTATCTGCCTAAGATTAATGAGGCGACCTCTTTGTGTCAGTAGCTATTTGCAAGCCCAGGCTCTCCTCTTGTGGGCGTGCGGGTACAGTTCAGTTCAACCTCCTTCGCGGAGCCCGACTTTGACCGAGGACTGCAATTTAAGATCGATGCGGTGGCCGGGTCATTGATAAGATATGAAATATCTGAGGGATAAATGATAAGAGACTGGATGAATTGTGTTTCACATTCGAGACAAAATATTACGAAGGACCATGTTGATTGAAATGAATGAATGAGGGAAATTAAACCCTTTACTGTAGTTTATACGGATTTATCTTACTATTATAACATTTAGGCTAGCCTGGGCCAATAATGAGCAACAGGTCAGCGGTACTTCAAGAAAGACAGTCCTGGCCTATTGATGGTTGACCAGTCAAAACTGCTTAGTTAATAGACACGATATACTGGCATAAAGAGCAGACGTGGAAATCCTTCAATCTTCGGTGATGTATCTTGATTTTTTTTTCTTGGAAAGCGTAGTATTTCCAAGCATTTCGGCATTCACCATGGCTAACATTGTCGTGATGATATCTTTCTATTACCTCAGCAATGAGGCAGCATTGTCCACTTATACATTATAAAACTACTACCTCTCCCACAGTACAAAGGCCATTGGTCAGCAGGACCTGAATCATTGTATCAATGTAATTCAGGGAACACGGGCACGGGTTCTAACGCAAGTCAGATAATTAACTATTTACACTGAAAAAGTTAAATAATTCAACGTTGACAGAGCGGGCCTCGGATGTCGCCCAGACGCTGTCGCTTGCTTTCAATTAGCCGGTCCGTCCTCTCGCAGATAGCCACGTGAGGGGAATGTCAGCCAAGCTAAGATTCAGGAAGATGTACGATTCAGCAGCCTGATGCATCGAGCAGATGTTACTGCCTATTGAGCTGTTAATTTAACGGGAGTTTATTGAATAGTAATTAGGCGGAGCTCACTTTCCATAATAGAGAGCAACCCGTCTAGTGCTGCAGTCCTCCGGGTTAGCTGAATCCGCAACCTCGTCTCTCATTCTGCTGAGGAGGGTCGAACGTATGGGGTGATTTTTGGAATGGTGGACCAGAGCCAGGTGATCTGTTCTAAAGTTGGTCATTTACAAAAGATGTACATTTTTGCTTGCATGCAGTTGTCTATAATGCATCTTTTTTTTCTTTAGCTTTTGTATAGCAACATTCTCATTTACACCTTTCTGTAGCTTCAGTTACTTTACTGTATTGAAACCATTGCAGTTTTTAACAAGCGAGCTAAATCTCATTTATGGGCCAATTAATCTGTAATCGAGTTTTATCAAACAAAACAAAACAGTTGTAGTGAGGTAACTAGATTAAAGAAATATTATAATTTTAATATACTTTAATCAAATTATTTTCATTTATTTTCAATTATTTTCAGAAAACTGCTTTCTACCGTGCGAAAAGAACTACTTGAGTGTTTCAGCAAGCACTAATATAAGTGCACAAGACACGTGGGTTATGGAAGCTGCGGGACCATTTTCCCGTCAGTAAATGATTTGTCGGCAGTCTGGGGTTTTAATATGAAGCACCTGGCACCCCAGCTTGGAGGAATATGGTGGCTGCCACGTCCATAGAGCAACATATACACAAGCATATGCCGCCATTGTTATGAAAATTAGTTGTGAAGACATTAGCTCCCTCTCATTCAGCTGTCAACGTGAACCCCCGTGGAGGGTCCTAGGTCAAGTGGGAAACATTGTGATCCGCTCCCCCAAGTGGGCGGCGCTCAGGAAATGTGAATTAGCTTCATCAATGTAGGGTTAACACAGAGCAAAGACAATAATGACCCCTCGTGTATTCTTAGTTTGATGTCTTTATGAAGCCAAAGGCTTATGAATAAAAATCGAATCGGGTCACGTCACGTCATTTGACAAAGAATTTGTTTAACTAATGCTGACGTAGCCCCCGTGTACACGTTGGTTAAGCCCTGTAACATTTCAGTTGTTCATATGCTAATGATGGAACTTTTCTCATTTCTAGGCCTATTAACTGTTATGACCCCGAGTCATAAGAGTGCTTAATAGTAACTTAAATAGTTACCTAACTATTTACAACGAAAGTCAACTTAGAATACATTTAGTGACATATTTGTGTTATGTATGAACGTGTTAAATCATGAAAAATAGTATGGGCCTATGTATCTATAATATCTTGTTAATTAGTTTTAACTGCTGTACACTCAACTCCATATAAGCCTTATTTTTCATAGTTATTATTGTTATTGTAAACAGACAAATACAGTAGAGGTGCTTATAAGCAATAATTCATTTCCAGCATTTACAAACTACCGTGTTCATGTCATATATCATGTATGCCATATATATTGCTTTTCAATGTATCAAGTAAACAAAAACAGAAGACCAAATGTATAACTAATCTCAAATGCATGCCCCCATTGGTTATTGAAAAGCTTTATAAGGACAGCATTCAAAACACTACATGTAACTGTGTTGTTTGTTACAGTTTGCTAAAGACTTTTTAAATGTATTTTTCTCTTTACTGTTACCTTGGCTTACAGCTTCACCCTATGACTTCTCTTTATTGCCATGACAAATAAAATCAAACATTTCTTTGTTGCATCACTCTTAAACTAAATTAAAGCTGTCTCACTGATCTCTCTTTTCATGAATCACCTTTGAAATAACTAAAAACCTCAGGCAAAAAAGGGTTACAACCTTTAACCTTCATATAATTGAAAGAAAAGGTCAATATTTACTGGAACAGTTGATTGTTTTCTTTTGAAATTCGTGTTAAATTTATGTTAAAGATAAGTTAAAGTATGTTAAAGTATGAAAGTATACACACACACACACACACAGAATGTCACAGGAGAATATGATCTTCCTCAGCAGCAGTACGTTTAGAACCCTTCTCTACTGCCCCTTGGTGGTGGATTGTAAAACTTATGAGCTCATGAACTTGAATAGATGCATTCCAAGGGTGAGATGATGGATTTTTTTTAAATAACCGTGTACTAACTGCGCCTATTTCGAATGTAAATGGCAACCATTGTAAGAAATTCTTTTGTTTTATGCATGAGGCTGTGTGAATTATTTAAGCAGTGCATAGAATTGTCTTAATCATTTAAACGATTAAATGAGCCCAAACATGTTATTGATGGGTATAATTAAATCAGTGTGCAACCCAATCTTAGATTGAGATTTACAGAGGGCACTCCAGTGCTAGTAAAGATTCTGGATCAATTAGTTTGAAATACTCCCTCTTTTTTGTTGGGTTTGTATTCCATACTGGGCTATGAAGCTACTTCATGTCAACACTGTATATGTCATTGCTGGGAACAACTGGGGAAGAGGGTCAAAAGAGCATTGCTTTGTTTCGCAGTTAATTTGTGCGCCCTGACAATTCTTCGCACTCGGGTTGGAAACAACTGGTCTGTGAACGAAGGGACAACCTGCATAGATTACAGGCTCAAAGGGGCACATGTTCATTTTTACAGCCTTATTAAAAGCCTCGTGTTTCCTCTTTCGCGTACAGCGTCGTTCCGTTTTTTCAATATATCACGTTATTAAAGGTAATTGCCTTTAATGCATGGTGCTACGGGGCTCCTGTTGTGCACCAGCAAATGTTGACAATTTTAATCAGAAAGGAAATACACCCACAGGAGCTGTGCATGTTAAATACAGAGTCACTTCTCATCTTGATTCCCATGGTGGGCACAGTCAACCCTATAAGAGGCTCATGATAGTACTGAGATGAACCTTATGTACTGTACCAGATCAACATAATGCATTGCACTCTTTCATAGAGACTCCACAAAATATGCTGTCTTTTGAATATATGAAAAATGGAATACGCATATGACAGGTAAAAAATTTAAAAGACTATTTATTTACATTTACATTTGTTTTTCAGTTTTTCATATTTTCCACAGTCATATTTAAATGTTTTTTAAACTGTCTTTCTCATTGTTATTGTTAGCTGTACTTCCTTGTTGTTAAATTCACATACTGCTATGTGATATGAATCTCCACTAGAATATAACTCTGGTCGTATGCTCCCAAAAGTGGACATTCAGAAGAATGATTCATGGCAGAGATTCTCAAACCTTTACCGCCAAGGCACGCAGTATCATTCAGAAACATTGAATGTTACAGTACTTAAAGACTCCAGTTTGAACCACAAGCTACAGCAAGTCATTTCCATTTGCAGTCTAGTCCCAAACCAAATCCAAACGGCGGAGAGGTTCTGCCTAAGAATTCAAGTGTGATACTTTATCTAATATTCACTCACAAGTCTGGAAGTAACTACAACCAATGTAAAAACATTGCACAAGTAAAAAAATCTTAAAGGTTAATGCCAGAGAACAAATGTCAAATGTTAATGTGAGAAGAGTATACCAACATCAGTGAGTCTAATTTGTTCTGTATATTGCGCAACTGTGTACTAATGTTCTCAGAAAAATACAGAGCCAGATTCCCAGATTATGAAGAAACATCACTGCCAGCATAACTTGGATTGATATAGTATCAGTCAACACATTGGCATTTAACACAGCCAGTAACTTCAACCCTGATTGACGTAGAGCTAAGCTTCTACTGTTTGATTTTGGCAGTAATAAGAGGTCACCCACAAGAGTCAAGACAGTCACATCCTTGCATGTAAATTCACATGATAAGGAAGCAGTGAATTCAGAATGTTACTATAACAGATTTTTAAACTGCTATCAAAATTGTTCTTTGTGTAGGGCTTTTTTAGCATTTTTGGAAAGTATTGGAATTGTGCCTTATGCCATGATAGTATGCGTTACATACAACATTTTTCAAGTGTGTCTTTACTCAAAACAGTTTGTGGAACATTGGTCGACATCTTGAGAACCACAAGCATTCTGTGACTCACCGATGTAGACAGACTGATGTGGTTGCACTGCTGATGAGCAACTACACTATAATAACCAATTTAATCAAAATACACCACGCCAGACACGCAAGCTCGGGTGCCATGTTAGCAGTAGCTTTTGTCTTTTATGAATTTGTTAAGTGTAACTCAAAATGTAATTAAATAAATATAATGGTGGATTTATGACCTCTGAAATATTCTGCCTACCTGTAATTATACAGTTATGTGTGCTCAGTGACCACAAAGATGATATGATCTGATTAGGCCTCAGCCCATTCTGAATGCCAGTGAGCACAGTACGAAGATTTGTCATTATGCTCTCAGTAGACTGGAAATGGACATGTCAGGAAATGGACATGTTGATGGTGTTGTCTTGAAATCATGTAGCTCACTGTCCTCATTTCTGAAAGTCAGTCTCCCTACACCAACTGAAGCGAAGTGGTTTTCTGTTCCTTTCCACAGACCAGTTGTAATTTATCACTGGCCAGCACAATATCCACTCCCCTAAAAGCAGAGATGCCCTCCGGCATGAGAGCAGCAACCATCCGGATAGAAGTCTCCTTCTGCCGTTTAAGCCAAAGCGGGTGAAACAACCGCGGCGGGCCGTCACTGCGAGCCTAGTTTAAGGGGGAACTGCCTTCCATCCCTCTCAAAAAAAAAAAAAAACAGTCATGGGAAATCACTCCCATTCAGTCAAGGACACAAATGCACACGTTCTCTTTATAAATATCTCTGCTTCTCCGGATAGTGCAGAGATTTATTCTGCTGCCAAGCCGGCAGAAAATTGACTTGTTTCATGGAGGCAGGCTATTGACACATTACCAGGAGGAGAGTTAAGACGGGGGGAAGGGGGAGGGAAGGAGAGGCAGGGCCAGCTCCCCTCGACCACACTATAATGTAATCAGCAGTGTGGGAAATAGATATGAGTAAAATGGCACGGCTGACATTTATATAAGAGGATATTGATGACATAAAGTGAGGTGGCAGGCACCCTCCCTCCCTCCTCAGATTGACAAAGAAGCTCCGCCAGTGTGTATTTTCACACTAAAAAGGCTGGGTCTGTATTGATTGTGATCGTAGAGAAGAAAGAAAAAAAACAAAACAACAGCAATGGCTTTGATGGAATTTTTTGTTGCCCTTCCTGCAGTGCTCATGAAATGAGATTAAATAAGATTGCCGTGTTTCTGACAAACGCAGTAGCTTTTCACGGGTACGGTGATTCTACTGGATCAAGTTTGAAAGCGGACTAAAAGGAATTTGACCCCCCCCCCCCCCCCTCCTTCCACCCCCCACCTTTCTCAGAAGGGGTATGGTGAGCAATGGGGAGAATAAAAGATGGTGATGTGAGCAGGATTTTCTGCCTGTATCAGCACCTGGGCTTTAATGAGTGAGAGGTAGGGGCGGAGGAGAGGGAGAGCATAATTTAGTCTCAGCAAAGCTCAAGGCTTATGTCAACCTCAGATGGAGGCCCTGGATGATAATTTGAAGGGGGAATTCAATCTCCAATCAATGCATATGCTGTACTGACTGTATTTGTGAACTATAATGGAGTAGGGCTTAGACTTGCCAGGCAAATAAAATATTTATATGTGATTGTGTTGGGGGAAGGGGATGTTAGTGATGGGAGGGTCTCTTCCTGTGAGATTATTTTTACATGCATCAATATATAACATCACATTTACATATATTAATTTGATATCCAATCTTCATTTTTATTAGATGTGCTAGAAGAATGTATTGGAACAATCACATTCCTTCTAAACAAGTTTGAGCATAGACCATCAGATTCACATATGAGTTCTTGTTTAGCATATAATATGCAAAGTTTACATAGCTTGTAGCTGTGAAAAGGTTTTTGGCATTAAGAAAAGTAGACGCCTTTCCACAAATGTGAGAAATATTTTATATCTGAGAGGTGTTTTTTAATGTATTTGTTCATTTAATACCAACTTTTAAGAACAAATGAAACTTGATTTTGCTGGCAACCATAGGGCTTCCAAGGTGATTGACTGGTGACTTGCTATGGTCAAAAGTACATAATGTTTGAGAAATGTGGCAAATAAGTGTGGAATGAGAAAACATGTATGTAAGATTTTACTTTGAAAACTTAATCATGCACATTGCAGTAACAAATGCAGCATTAACCATATGTTGCATGACCAGGCATGACCAAAAAACATAGAGCCATGACAACCACTTTGCACACCCGTGATGCATTCCTTATGACTATTCCCAATGTGAAATGAATGAATAAATGCTCTTACAGTGTATGGATGTTTGTAAAACTCCTTTGGCTTCCATAGTAGGTGTGACTTATGACCTTGACTAACAAAAAGTATTTTTCATGCAAACCAACAGATTGGTACCAGTAATTTGCCATATTTGATCAGGATTACACAATACTATGAAGAATGAAGTGACCTTTTCCGCAACCATATTAACCAAGACCGGAGGTTTACAATGACAAGCAGTTTGTGCCTATCCAAAATCCATCCTTGATGAATGCAGATGAATGTGTGCATGCTGTTAAAACTTACCACATATTGTTAATATATGGACCAGATAGTCAGCTCGATGCATTCTGCACTGAGCATTCTGTCTCTGACTTCCCTCAGCTGTACCCCTGTAGATTCAACAATGGCAGATATCGCTGCGAAGAGATACCAATGGAAGATAAACACAAAGAAGACCAATACCCGTTCAGCCATACTTTTGCGACATTTAATTTCCATTTTCACAACAATTAATATTTTGCCGTGAAAGTGTAGAAAAAAAACATCTAGAACTAAGTATGCAAATTGGTCGTTCTGCGGTACATGTTACCAACACAGTCATGGTGAAAGCAATGTCTGTATATCAGTTTCTATCTAAAAACCCACCAAGAAGCTTTTACAAAGACAGAAAAACTGTCACACTTCAAATATTAGACACATGACTTTTTACTATGACAGCGGAGTGATGTACATCATACAATTTACATGTGAAGCTTATAATGCTACATGTAAACATGCTCTTATTATGTACCAAAGTCATTTACCTTCTTTCTAGGAGGATGGTCACTTCTTTGCATATGTCTGTAAGAGGCTCAAATTTACCTTGTAGTGTATAGTTACACTTGGCATTTCATAAATACTGATAAACAAATTCCTCCAACACCCTCTCTCAAATGACCTCAGGTTTCCTTGAGAGTAGCCGATGCATGGCAATACGAATGGTACAAAGGCCTGACCTTTCGCTCTCTCTATTGTAATTCAATCAGAGCTTGAGGCGTGACACATTAACCCTGCATGGCAGGAACAAGCCAGATACCGCTGAAATACAAATACACCTCTAACAGGCATGACCAGACCTTTCTCATATCCCGCGGCTGATTTTTTTCATAGAGATAATGCAGATTTATCACCACGATTCCCAAATGTTTGTCGAAATAATTTTCACGGGACGGACAGGTTACATTAAGAGAATTAATGATTTTATGTCCATTCGAGTAGTGAGCATATGGGTTAGACGTTTTACTATAAGGTGCTCATAGATTTGTGCGCATCAACATTCAGAGCACATTTTTTTTTTCTGTGCATTCATCAGATTCTAGGAAATGTTCAAGATGGAGTACAGCCACTCCATGTTCAGTTTGCTGCAGTCCTATAAATGGAGGCTGTAACCCTTAAAGGTGAGGTTATTATATGGCTGCATTAAAACGAAGGAAGAATTTTATCATGTGATTTGAAAATTGGTCTTCGATCTGGCGGCACTTTTTCTGTTTGCTGTTGGACGTCTACTGGTTTGACAGCTCTGTGCTTGTTTATTTGGAGGGTTTGGAGGGATCAAAACAAACATTTTTTTCTGCCTTTGGTTCCCATTGATCTTCTGCAGTGCACTGCCTTAATGATAACTTGCGCGCATGTGTAATAAATTCTAAGATTCTTTGTTAATCCTTTGTTTTCCAACACGAGCATTCATCTGCATTAATATGGCATCTGTTTTCTTTCACTTTCCAAAACATATTCTTGTAAAAATGCCATCGAAAAAGATGCAATATTAACTTTTCAACAGATTGTGGTGATTTCCCTCAGAAAAGAGACAGGGTTTTCATTTTGTATACCTCTGTGGGAGAAGAAGCATGCATTGCTAGCATACAGACGTCCTTCTTGTCACCAGCTCTGCTTGGAGGATGTTTTCTATGTTGCATCAGCTGCCAAAACAAGTGTAACTTCAGACATTGGGCTTAATCTCCAGTGTTCTTAACGACACCTGACTCCTATCATATTGATCCCTCTGTAGTTTTCTGGAGGGACTGGGGCCCAGAGAGGAGATGCTTATTTTCCCCTCCAGATCAAAACTTCAGATGGAAAGAAGCTAAGACTCCAATCAGCATAGACTACAGAGTCATATTCCTCCATACCCAGTCTTTAGTTAGCTGTTTGAGCATTTAACCTTTCTTGTCTGGTATTTACCTCTTGTCATTACAGTGGAGAGTGTGGTAAAATACTGCAAAGAATTAACTTACAGTGACTCTTATCAGGTTACATCTCTTAAGCTCATACTCAGTTTGTGAAACACCTGTGACTGAAAAGCTTCCATTGGATAAAAAGAGTTTAATTTTATTTTCTTAAAATGCTTGTTCTTAAACAACATGTACATATAACCTCACACAACAGTTTTCTGACCAGGACATTTTATGATTTGATGCAGACTGCAAGTTGTCAGATTTTTTTTTCATATAGCTGTCTAATTTGAACTTTTACACACTTTTACATGTCAGATCATAAACATTTTAAATAATGGGCAACAGAAGGTATAGTGCTCCACAAGGCTCAGTCTTTAGCCTATTGCTGTTTGAATATTTTGGACCCATCAGAGCCTCATACATTTTCATACCAGTGTTATACAAATGGGGAAGATTTTCTCCCTTTTCCCTCACTGGTTTCCTCATAAATGTCAACATTTTTCATTGAGGACTAGCACCTGAAGCACAACCTCTTCAATGCTGACCCGAGGTATCACCCGAGAAGTGTCTGTGCTATTACAGAACCTTACCCACTTCCTGGCGTCCACCAACCTGATCCCTTCTCAGACCAACAATAATCTTAGCGTTATAATACCACCACCCTCGCCCTCTTGCAGAACATTGCATCATTGTCCAAAAGGCATTGTCTAATGAATCAGACCATCCTCCACACATTCAACTCATCTGTGTTCATCAAGGCTTTGCTGTTGTCCCGCTGTTTCCAGCAGTGGCACTGCAGCCCTCAGAGTGAAGCTGATCTAGTGAACTTCCCTCCATGCCACTCCTCTACCTTGCATATGCCCGGATCTGATACAAAACCTCAGTCCTAACACACTGCTCCAGTAAGCACACTGCCCCTACCTATACAAAAATGCCTCTTGGGTCTCAACTCCATATATACAGTGAGGAAAGTCATTACCAGAAACCAAATACAAGGAACATGTCTGAATCTACAATGACATGATCATGACACCCTTCCAGCACAAACCAGCTGTGTCAAAAATGCTTAAAATGCTGTTAAAACTACCCTGAGCATCAGATGTCAGTGAAATAACAATGTAACCATCAGAGAGTTTGGAAGGCCCTGCAGTGTGGCATGGCATCCTGCAATTGTTTTACGGGTGGTTTGACAAGCTTTGTTCACAAGGCCAAGTTGCCAGCCCTCTGCTACGCTGAGCCCATGCCAGCGGTGCCATCCAAAATCAATGAGTGTTTCAAAGGCAATTGTTGGGCTTTCTCTGTGCCCTGTGAAATCTAGTTAGAAGTAAGGTTCAGAGGAACAGACAACCTCCATTTGATTGAAGTCTTCAGACTAACTTGCCCTTCAACCCACAGTGAAACAGATCTATTTAGCTGTCAGCTCAACTGTCTGTTAACTACTGTCCTCAGTTGTACGCATGTACAAGTTCCCAGCCTTTGATCCAACAGTTTTTTTTTTTTTTTTAAATCCAGCAAAAATCAAGAAAGGTTTCAAACATACGTGAACCATTTTAACAGGATTGGTCTATACTTTATAATAATTCTATAATAATTCACTGGGAGGGATAGTTATTTGAACTCTGAAATACTGGGGATAAGGGGAGGTGGTGTTTAAAGGCTCACACACACGCTGGTATTCTGTTTGTCCTGGTTCATGTTTGTCCTGTATTTTATATAGTTACTGTCAATTGTAATCCAATGCCATACCCCACATTAACAAAGCAATCAACCCATCAAATCTGGGATGCTTGGTAATCATCGTATTAAGTGAACCACAGGGTGCCATGCTTACCATTAACCATGTGACCCACAAGTAAAAATAGTTAATCTTGCATTTGTGTCACAGAGCAGGTGCAGTACTTTAAATTCAGCAGTGCAACTGTGTTAAGTCGTCTTGCTGTATATAAAAGCGTGTGAGAAAAAAAGGTCAGTCACAGAAGTAAAATTCCCATGGCCTCATCATAAACCCCTCGGATGCCACGAAGGAAGCCATCTGAATTTCACGTTCTGTAGAAATGGAAATCCCTCGTCTATGTTGGCATTTCAGTTTCTGTTGCTATATTTTACAGTGAGGTCGAGAAGGTCATTTTCCAGTCCATTCCGGGTCTCTAGAAATGTACAACATTGCAAACTGTAAAGGTTCGACTTTAGCACACAATCTTCAGAGAATGCAGAGACGGCTCATTCTTAAAATATTCATTTCATTATTAAAAAAAAGTACAGTTTTTATTTGACATTTAACTATCTGTCACTTTAGTTTTTATAATAAAACTCTCTTCTCATACATATATGTTTTTGTGCAGTAATTTTGAACTCAAATATGAAGTAACACACATGCAATACACACAAGCACACACCCACTCACAAACACATAGATTAGGTACAACTGATCACAAGGCTGTCACAGTGCTGACTTTATAGCTGTATGGAAATTTAACATTCATGAGTGTGTGAGTGGTTTCACAGATCAAGTCAATGGATAAATATGTCAATAACATGATGCAAATATTTCACTGAACTTTTGCCCAAATATAAAGAGTAACACCTTTCCACTACACACACACTTGTTCGCATTCTCCTGTCACACATTTCTCAATATCCAAAACCTGTCACTCATTTTTATGGTCATAGCCTCTCAAAGGGAAAAAGGATTTGTTGAGGACCAGAGGTCATTGACACAGGATTCCAGTGATAACACAATGCCCTGACCACATGTTAAGATCACTGCCCTGAGAAGTGTAAAAACAAAGAGAAGGCCAAAAGGACAAATGGAAAAAAAATAACATGAAAACTGAGCACTGTGGATAGCCGCTAACATATCCTTCCACCTTCCCCTTGCCTCTCTCAATTTATTGATGCAGATTTCATCTGAGATGTACCTTTTTCATCTGAAGCTGCACCTTTTGCTCACATATTTACAGATCATCATACTACTGATCAATATTCAGCAAAGTCAGCTTGGAAGAGTTTTTTTTTTTTATTTTCCTTTATAGATATTTTAGATTACCTTTATAGATATTATAGATTATCTTGTTATAAAATTCAGCTGATTCAGCAGCATGGTGGCATCTGAATTGATCCATTTTGCAGTACTTCCCTCCTTGCTTAATTCTTGAGATTCTTACTTTTGCTTTTACTTTTTGAACACCTTCTCCAGAAATCTGTGTGTCTGGCGAACTGGATTAGTCCAATTGTTGATATGCAAAAATAGCTCCATTGAACATTTCATTATGTCATTCAGCACTCTTATCCACAGCAACATACAGGTTACAGGTTTTTATCCATTTATACAGCTCAATATTTCCTGGTGTACACCAAGGGTACAACAGCAGTGCCCCAGCAAGGAATCATGACGGCAACCTTTTGGTTATGAACCCTGCTCCTTTGCACTACACCACATTGCTGACCATGAATGGATTGTTCATCACCCCCTTCTACCAGATCTGTGCTTCTATCTAGCATGTGTGTCTATATATGCTGTTCAAAACTTTCCTTTGTCTGAACTTACCAAAAATGCTATATTTTAGCTGTTCCCTGAAACTGTCCGTTTAGTGTTTCTATAACCAAAGCTGCTGTTCTGATTTAAAGATGAGGGAAAAAAATATCAGTGTTCTGGAATGAAAAAAAGAACTTGAATTAGAGCTGCTTAAATACATGAAAAAAATCTATGTCTCAGGCCTTTGAGGCTATTAATTTTGATTTATTCAGTTTTATATCAATATGATTTCCATTTCAAAACCTTAGGTGCCTGCCATATTCTGTCATTTTTCTGACATATCTGCCTGTTGGGTGGCACTCTATGTTATGTATTCAATATTTGTGCTTTTTCATTAAACGTCTTGATTATGATTGCAATTTAAGTAGATCATAAAGATGTAAACATTCCTTTAACACATACAGTGGCTGTGGATGTGTGATTTAGGAAAGACAAAACAGATGGAAAAGCATTATAATTTGTATATTAGTCTTCTCTGTCCTCTGTTTACATGTTTATGTAGTCTTCACTTACAAATTTGTAATAAACAAGCTCCGATACCAAAATGAATTGCTTTGGTTTGGAGGAAGTATGATTCTGTTAACATTTTTTTCCTGAAGAAGATTGCAGCCAAAGCCATATTGATATACCTTGCCAAAAGCTGAAATATCGAGAGATGGTTCTTTTGGATGTTTCAACCGTATAAGAATATTAAATTACCCTCTTGATACTGCAGGCAAGATGCAGTATGTTATTTTGACAGTTAAGCTGTCACTGGCAGTCTAAATGGGCTACATTTTCAAATTCAAAGTATTTATTATAACTCCTGTCCTTGGAGAAACCTACTCTCAGAAAATGAGAAATATAAAATTTCAATAGAATTGTCTTCAACAATGCAAATGTCTTAAAACTCTTATCTAGTGGAACAACAGATCGCCTAAAACTCTGCTTATTGTTCTTTAGAGATACACTGAATAGTGGATGTGTGCCAGTACAGGTGGGAAATAAGTTGCCATCAAACTCGAGCAATGCTTTACCACTCATTCCATAAAGCAGTGCCTCATATAAAGGAAAATATGAAGAAGTGTGTCAGAAATCTTTTGAACGTCCCTGTTTTCTATCACTGGAACTCCATTACACATTTTGCTTAGCAGACAAGCCTATCCAGAGCAACCTACGTATCTTAAATAATTTGACATGTTATCCATTTATATTTACCGTATTCACTGAGTCAATTTTAGCTAGATAGCATCAGGGTACAACACCAGTGGCCCACCTGGGAATTCAGACCTTTGGGTTTTGAGCTCTGTTCCCTCCCACCACACCAAACCGCTACCCTAGAAGAATGATGTAGACTACACAGATGAGAATCAGTCATAGAGATGCAAAGAAGGACCTCTGGGCCTAATCTGCCAACTCATTTTTTCAGACTACATTTATTTTGTGGAAGCTGGCCCAGTGAAAAGCAAAGACTGATAGCGTATTCAAACCTTGCAGTGGTGGAGCTTTATATGTGCACAAACATTTGAACACCAAACACTGCTGAAATTATTACTCTTTCTATCCCCCTAGTTCTTCTCTGGCAGGCAGGATGACATCGGCAGCAAATTCATTGAAACATTACTGAACTGCTCAGGGATAAGTCTCCCCAGGCTCCCTCGCATTCATAAAACTATGATTTACAACCTTATTTACACTCCTTAACATATTTATGAGAAAATCTGATGGGTGTTTTTATGTTACAAACCTGCAACAGCGGTTTGCACACTGCCCCCGAATCAAGGAGAACCCAATTTTATTACACAGTTGGCAATTGCACATTCCATCCATTTTCCAAGATTTAGCTGCACTAAGCACCGCTGAGCTGCGGGACGAACGACTTCCCTGAACCTCTGCGTTAACGTTTCCGATTGCCTCCTTCATTTCTATTCCTGCAACAGCGCTATTACCCCGTTCCTACCAGCCTTTGAGGCTGTATGGAGAGGAACAAAGCACTCGCGGTAATGACCGTTCTGAATTATTCAGGCCTAGTTAAGCTCAGATCTCTCGTGACACACAGAGAGGAGATCATGAACTCCATCCATCTTTACAGTGAAATATGCCGGTGCCAGCTACCACTGGTCCAGCAGTCTTTAATCACAGACCCAGATCTGTCAGATGGGAGGGCGGGCCCTTTTGATGGCATAATTGGGATCAAACGGAGGATGGACAGTGAAAATGTACCTGACAAAGGTGTGTAAGGGTGCATTTTGTGCACTAAGGAGCTATAACAGCTCTATTTTGCACCAATCAGAACAGGTTTATGTATTCTGTCCTTGCGAATCACTACAATCTGTGGTATTATGTGGAAATACCAAGAAAAATTCATACAAGAGCATGACCTTCTCAAATATTCTGGCCTGCAAGCCTGTATCTTCCAAATAGGTAACACAGATAATAAGCTCTGATCGCAATGTCCTCACTTCATTATAACAGAAGCCTCATTTACAAAAATTTGCCCACATTTGTGTATGTCTGTCTCAGAGAGAGAAAGAGGGAGCGCACGCTTGCGCATGCTTGTCTGTGTGTGTGTGTGCGCGCACATGTGCGTGCGTGCTAGTGTGTGTCCGCATTTGCATGTCTATGAAAGAGAACAAGGATCCATTCCGCACTTCCTCAAAACCAAGGCCAGCTTTGATAAATGGCAGTTTATGGCGAGGCCATAAAAACGTGATATAGCAAAGGATATACCACTGACTGAGAGCGGGGCATAAACAAGACAAATGCTTTCCTCCTTTAATATACTATGAAGCGTGAGCAGGAGGAAAAAACACTTAATTGTAATGAAATACATGACTGTAACTGCAGCCTGCACCAGACTGGGAGGGAGCGAATGAATGTCAACAGAGTTCTCATGGTGAGCAAAACGGGCGAATTAAAACGTTGCCATTTAATCCGTTTTATGTGGAAACGGCAGTGGGGACATCAAAGACAGTTTGAGGGTATGCGCTGTGAGGAGTCAGGAGAAGGTCTGAGTGGAACCCTTGTGAAAAATGTATTTTCTCTAAGCTTTGGGCACCATAATAATTATACTCTAATTCAATCTAATTAACAGGCTCAATTACTCCTGAAGAAAGCTCATCAAGAACAAGAGGGTGGGCATGCAGAGATTAGAAAGCAGTTTTTTTTCTTTAATTAATGAACTGAGTTGAATAACAGCCATGAAATTAAGCATTTCCCTCAATGTGTATGAATTGCAAATTGGAAACGTTTATAAATAGGAGCCCACAGGCTAAAATTGTCACGTAGCTTTCCTAAAAGTCAGACCACTGATGTTGCAACTCACAAACAAGTTCTTTTAATATGACCTCTGTAATACAGTATATAACCCATGTAGCCATGGCATGTTGTTTCACTGCAAATGGAAAAAGCAGAAATCCATTAACATGTCAGTGCAAGTTTGCCATACTTCGGAACTGTAGGTCTACCCTACAATGTATCACTGTAGCACCAGGGTAAACATATAAACCGTTCTTTAAGTTTTAAGCATGTAGAATTGTACGATAGAAGGGGATATTAAAAGAACTCTTTTAATTTCTTTTGTTGTTGTTTTGGGTAGACCACCTTAACCTACTATGCTAATTGACTATTTTCTAACAGATATTTACCTCATATTTATCTATAGGTTTTTTTTTTATCAATAGTTTTTACATTACAGGATATGCTGCCAGAGTTTCTTTGAAGTTTTTTTTTTTTGCATTGTTTTAAATATTCTGGTTGCAATTAAAACATTCATGCAGTAAAACATTTTAGATTTTCTACACTTTTTCATGGTGTGATCCATTACAAGTGAGCAAATAGGTTCCAGTTTTTTAATGAAGCCCATGTTTTTGGTGCAGCTGTGGATCAAAGTACGACAGAAACACGATGCAACCTGTTCAGAAAAAATCCGGTCAGCTTATTCAGTTGCACAGCTGAGATGGAGAGGAGTTTTCAGGGGCAATTAAAAGCTCATCTGTTCTGGAGCCACAAGGTGTGCTGTGCTCAGCACCTACTCTGGCCTTCAGGGCCTCTGAGGCACAGCACTCTCGAAACACTTTCACCATTTCCCTCTCTACACCTCTCTACTAACCCTTACAGGTAAACTGGCTCCTCCATCCCGTCTTTATATCGTTGTGATAATCTTTCAATGCAATCAACGAGCTCACCTCACGCTGTTAGTGAAACAGAAGAACTTTCATACTCACCTGTACTGCAGTGTTCTGAAGTGTTTGGCTGTTCACTCCAGTGCTCTGGCCCCAGCTTTGACTGACTATTTCCTTTGGTTTCAATCAATCAGTCACTCAGTCACTCAATCAGATTTCATTTGTTATAGCACAATGGAAATTGTCAAGTGCTGAATGTAGTGCATTTTCTGGATGGAACTGAAAAAAAAAACAATAGAGAATCCAGTTATAATTGAGACCTTTATTTTACATATTTGGCTCTAATTTAACCTGAACATATGACACACATAATCCATACTTATATGTCAATTATCTTATTTATAGTTGGTTTATTCTCAGCTCTGTTACATACAAATACTTTTCATCACCATCCTACAGCTTCAATAATACTACAGATTTGTAAAAGATACTTTTTACATTGTGTGTTTGGAGGGGTAACCAATACTAAAGCAGGGATGATGTGGGTGACATGTCCAGGTTAAATCAGTGCCAAAGACTGAAAATATATATTCAGATCCACCTATCCATCCTATTAATGTTATGAATGACCTATTTCATTCCTAGACAGTTTTGACCAAAGATATTTCTTCTCTTGTGAGGCCATTTGGAAATAACAGGTCAGAAAAAGAGGGGGGCTGCTGGCAGGGAAAAAGAAAGTGATTTTAGGAAGAGGTGTGGGGAGGTTTGAGGGGAAGCTCTGGAGACAGGGCTTGCTGGAGAGAAGTAGACTTGCCCAGCACACAGTCATCTCTCATTAACTGCCTTTAATTGCAGCTCTGCATCACAACTTGAAAGTAATAACAAATCATCCACATACAGGTGACAAAAGTGCTGAGTCTGGTTAGTGGGATTCAACACAGCAAAACAAATCCTTTTGCTGCTGCTGTTGGTTTTTATGTAACTTTCCAAATTCCAGGTGTGTGCAGATATTTCTGAAACAGTTCCCCCTGTGTTTTAGATGTTGGAATCTTCAGCATAGGAATGGCACTTGTGCCATCTGATCACATCTGATTACTTAGGTACCTCTACATCATTCAGTCATTTGAGGTGAGAGTAAAGATATGCTGGAACTTTGTTTTTAATTTTGATTTTTTTTTTTATAAAGCTTCCACTGGTTTGTGAATTTTTGTAATTGACCACAACCATATTAGTTGATTTGATCCATTAAACATAGTATTTAATGGCTACCTCATCCAGAGACCTATAAAGAGATCACAGCAGTGCCTCTGAAGTGGAGTTGTCAGTCTGCCACTGACAAGTAATGTCAAGTAATTGAGCCAGTATGGGGTCTGACCAGCTGCTATGCCAGGTATCTCCACAGTGAGCTCATCAGACCTTGTGGATGCATAAATTGTTGGTTCAGTCTCTGTTTGGACCACAGTTGCTGCACCTCCTCAGATTGTGAGCCTGCTTGTACCCTAATATCATGTGCATAATTGATGAAGCATCTCTGACAGAAGCCGGGTGAAACGGTCAAGCAGGCGTTACCATCCTCGTTACGAACACAATGAGCCGTTGCGCTACAAAATCATTTTGCTTTTCCCTCGTTCTTTTTCCCTTCTTGCTTTCTTTATTCATATGCTTTTATCTTTCTCTCTCACTCCTGTATAGGATAAGCTTGTTTACACTATAATTTCCCCCCATTTTCTCTCATTGGGAAGGAAACACACAGAGCATGTCCTCAGGTTGGCAATGCAACTTATTTCCTGGCACCGAGATCATAGGAGCAATGTAGGATGGCACTGTGAAAAGTGCCATGCTCTATTTAGCAGCAGAGCAATCATCACACTCCAACACCTACAGCAGCTCTGAAAGTCAGGATTACTGATCAGCACAAAGCCTTATGGAGCGGTTTTAGATATCTGACTAGTCCACTTCTGTTCCTGAGCTCACCTCCCTGCTTATGGACAGACACCAGAATATATAAATACACTTGGAAATGAAATGGAAGCCCACTCCTGTGTAATGTTTTATTTTAAGGGAGCTTAATGTTGCACATGTCAAACTAGTGCGAAACTAATGTCTTTCAGAAGCATGCATGAATATTCATGCCAAATTACATAATTTATCATAAGGTAAATATGAATCTGGCCCAGAAGCAACATCATGTTTGTTGTCATGAGCAGTTATTATGTATGGCTATCTGTGAATCATCATGTTATAAATGAATTATTACGCAATTATAGAGAAGCTTTATCTGCCACGTTTTACTACCTTTCATTCTCTGTAATGTTTTTTGGAGCCTATTCACTTTCCTGTAGAACTGAGATCTTTGAAATCCTGCCGATGTAATCCTTGGCAGTACCAGCATGAATCCTTGCAAGTTGTCCAAATGTGATCATGCATAAATACTTCTTTCTATGCTCAGGCCACTGAAATCATGGTGAGTCAGCGAGCAAAGATAATGTCGGATCGATTGTGCTCGAGACCATCGCTCTGCTGCTGTACGTGATCTCCGAGGCAGACCCTTCCCTGAACTAAAAGTGAACTTGGCTTTCCATTTATAAACACAGCTTTCAAGCCAATCAGTGGGCTGGCTCGAGGGCATCATCTCACAGCGCTGACTTTCACATTACGATAATGTGAATCTCTCTCTCAGCCCCATAATACTGGCAAGCGTGAATAAAATACTGTCTTTTCCCCCCCGCTCTTTCCCCCTCCTGGCAGAGAGAGGCCTTGCATACAAATGACCGTGCTAGACGGGGAGCCCAAGGAACGGGTGGGCTCCGCTGGTACGGTCAGCCATGACCAAACTGTGGACACAGGAGGCTCTGAAAAGCCATCTTGCCTTGCTCTATGAGACAGTAAAAGCCTGGTAAAGTGGCTGGACACATCCAGCATTCATGGCAGGAGTAAGACAAACTTGTCCTGCAGTACCAGACATTTTTATGGTTTTTGTTACGTCCCAGATCTAAATTGCTTAATTGGATGAGCTGTTGTGCAGTTGTTAAGGTGAATTCAGAAGACCATGCGCTAGGTGAGCTTCTGCTCTCTCACCAAATGCACATGGTCACTGCATTCATTTAACATCATCATTTACCAAAATGTTGAAATCAAGAGCTCTGATGGAATAGTAACCAAAAATGTGTCTGGCACTCCACGGTAAAGGTTACAGATTTACAGTCATTTAATTGTTGGTAACTGATTTCTCTGTGGTTCGTTTCAAAACCATTTCAGGACTTATTTTCTTAAAAAACACTTTAGGTTCCAGTCAAAAATGATATTAAAATGATAATTGAAAGATAAATCACTGATCTTGTTTTTTCAGAGAGCAGCACATGGTGCCCTCTGAAGCACAGTGAGGCACTGAAGACGTGTTGCGCAGAGATCGTTGCTCATAAGAGGAAAAAAGAGTCTGGTCCTAGTCATTGTAGATATTGCAGAATTTCAAAGGAGCTTCAAAGAAAACTTGTCGTGAGGTTTATGTCTGACAGAATTTGTTTATGCGTGCAACAGTATGTGTGGAGATTATGTAATATGTACGCACTCTGATGATGGACGTTTTCATTATAATACTGTTCAATTATCCCATTAGCTGAGTTGTAATCAGCTGGGATGCCTGCGTTAAAATAAATGTGATCACAGGTTACTGTATAGAATATGGCAACCAACAAAACAGTAAGTTAATGAATATAATGTATTACCTATGAATAAGAATTTGATGACTCTTTATAATAGAGTTTTGATTTGATCATGACTCCACTCAGCTGTGCAAGAGTTTTGGAAAATCTAATTGTAATTCTTAGTAAGTCATGCTACTTACACTCTGAATCATCAAAGTTTATATTCAAACAGTTCAAAATGCTAACATTTTCTATGAAGTGGCTTACTGATGTTTAGGTAATATAAGCGATATAACTGATTGCATAAAAAAATTAAGAAGATATCTTCAGAAATACTACATAGCTCTGTAATAACAACCACATACACATTATAAAGGCTTATGCCAAACAGTTTAGACTGTGACGGGGTATGGCATGTCACCACCCATGTCAAATATGGCTTTACCATGGCATACCAAAGGAAAACATCATGGTAAAAACAGATTGTAAAGACTTGCATGGTGACATTGCACACCCCATGCCAGTCAATGTCATTTTGCATAAGGATTTATACATATGTATGTAATGTACATCTATAATGTATGTATGTAAAGTACTAAATAGTTCTCAATGATAGACCATGATATCAAAATGTACGTTCATGGCACAATAAAGCAGACAAACTCTGGCAATCTTCATAGTTTACGCCAAAAAGCATTTGTAATGCAACGAAAACCCCTATCTGTAATCTGAGGTTTTGGTCTTGAATTGACACCATATTTAGCTTGTAGTTAAATATCTATATTTTAAGAATCTCTAGCAGAAATTTCTATAGTTTGGCAATTATGGGTGAATATTGCAACTGTGATGTTTAAAATGTTTGTGGTATGTAAGGCTTGGTGTTGTAAATGTAATCCATAAAAATTATTGCATATGTGACAAGGTATGTTCTGGATTTCGCTGTGTACTTTTAACAATTGGAATATAATGATTTGTACTGTGAACTGTCCATATTAGATACTGTGGCACAAGCTTTTAGGGTGCAAAACAAATTTCCATATAAGCAGATAATAATGTATGATCGTATCTTATGTTGAGATCAGGTCTTGAGCTTTCATGGCTGCTATAAGATGCCAAGACTGAGTTTCTATATCACACACTGGTCTGTTTTCTGATAATTTTAAAAGCACTTATTTTATTCATAATCCAACAATATTGCCATCACTGAAGTCTGCCATAGGACAGAGACTGATAAAAGCTAATGCAGTGCTAAATATTTTCTGTAGTAAAATTAATTTTAAAATCAGCTATTGCTTTGTGGAGTTGTTAAAACAGTACTTGGGAATATTTCCCATACAACAACCTGCTAGTTTGACAGCTATAAATTAATATAATATACTGTACTTAGCAACATGGCTAACAGTAATAGCATGCCATGAGATATACATGGATATTTGACAGCTTTAATTAAATTCCTATGAAAAGAAACCAGCTTCCTCAGATTTCTTATTTAAACGAGAAGGGTTCATCTCTCCTCCTGAGGGTGTACCCAATTGTCATTGAAAATACTACTTCTTGTTGATTTTTGACCAAACATAACTTTAAATAAAGGATCAGGAATTCAGGGCTCTTTTTGGTGCTCAGCGTTAGTTGGGCTTCCTCCATCTGAGATTTTATTTGAAAATTATGCTTTTAAGCTCCATCTTTGCTTTAGCTCAGCATGATTCTTCTTGGGCCCTCCTGGGCATCGAACCATTTTACAGTCTGAAAAAGACTCAATGATTTCTTGTAAACTGCAGGACCACAACACAAAAACATCTTGTTCTGATATCAGAATTAAATACAACAGCATATATTTATATTTGTAATGCAACAGTTTACATTTGTATTTGTAATGCAAATAGCTATTTGTCTAAGAAGTAAGGCCATCACTGAGCACCAAGTTGTACCCTAAACTTTCCAGTTTCTTGTTTACATTTTGAGCGAGAAAAGACTTTTGCACTGACCATTAGAGCTCCACCTCACTGGACGATTAAGCCTCCTTAAAGTTTCTTGCGCACGACTAACCAAGACGACACATTTGGTAGCAATAACACTGATAAACTCCACTTCCATTTGTTCATTAAACTACCATTTGAAAATGGAGAAAATAAGGTGATCTGGCAGTGGAAACCATATTTCCCCATTTCCCCTTTACTATATGGGCACAAGGACCAATTGTGTACATTCACAGCATGACTAATAGAAAAAAATCAATTGGCCTTCAAATTCCTTGGTAGTCCTAAAGTTACAACCGGTGTGAAAGCAATGGCTCTTAAATGGGATGCCACCCCTGCAATAACATATCAGAAATTGAAACTGACCACAAAACTGAATGGTCCATTAATGGCAATGATGTTGCCATCTGCACTCAAAATCATCCAAGACACATTGGAACAACCTTGCAGATGAAAAGTGGCCTCTCTGCATTTATGTTGCTTTGTTGTGTATCCAGAAATGGAAGAAGTTCAGAATTGTTTGCTTTCTCTCACTTTAATTTCTTGCCTGTCTGTTAATGCTCCAATAGATTGCATAATGGCTTGCGGATATAGGCCGAAAGGCAATAAAATGCTCCTGCTGTGTTTAATAGATTAACTTTAAACTTGTGATGATTACCAGATAAACAATTTCAACCCAACAATGTCATTTAACATACTCACTGGAAATAATGCAAGCACGTCTGTGGTCAAGAGACAATCAATGAGTAACAAAACTTTGTAATTCTCCCTTGTCCAGAAATTAAAATGCATTTTTCAGTTCCGAACATAAATGCTTTGAAGTTCCAGAAGGACCAAAGCAATATAACTACAGAGCTTTTCACTTTTGTTAGATTCCACGTGACAAATGCAAAATTAATTTTCCTAGAATATCTTTTGCAGTGAACAGCACAAAATATTCAGCCGCCCACCATAAAAAATGTTTGTATTATAATTAGTTTATTATATACATCCTATTGTCACATGGATCTACATTATTGCATTGATTTGATCTTATTTATGCTATTTCAAATTAAATGAGTGAATGCAGTATGTCCAATATTTTAGCTTTCCTTAATCATTCAGCTTCTTTATGCTGTTGTATTTGATGCCAAAGAAGTGTGAACATCTGAAATATTTTAATATGACCATTGATCAACATCTCAAGTCCAGTGGTTGGCAAACAAATTATCTCATGCTTATAAAATGAATCATATTGTGTAGCATTATATTGAGAGTGACTCTTGAAATATATCAGATGTATTTGTTATGATCTGTTTAAATGTGAAACGTATGGCCACAAGTTGACAACAGAATGAATACATGCCACATTTTGCATACAAGATAACCTGATGCACCAGGACATATGTGCTTCTACTGTCATAAGTATGTGACCAGAAGAATTTCCTCCTTTAGCAACTGGCTGTGTTGGTCTAACCACAATTATAAAGACGTCTTGTGCAAGTTTTCGTGATGCCAGAACATACCCAATCTAGATTTTAGTTCATTTACATGCCAGCAGAATGTTATCTCCTTCAATGACTTTTAGTGCCTCTGCATGCTATTACTGTTAAACTAATACACTGGACTTTTAACTGAAATAATTGAAAATGCATTTGCTATACAAGCATTTGAGGTGAAATATCACCATATTTTGTCAGATTACTGACAGTGTGCCTACATAGCTGTCCATAACCTCAAATAAGCTCCAGTCTCCCCCTGTTTTTAGCTAGCTGAATAGCTGGCTAGCTAGTTTATGCCTTTACTGATTACCAAGGCAGCTGCAGACACACACTGTGCCATGTGGCAGTGGTGGTCATTACAGACTATGGCCTCCAAATCATGGACAGTATAGTATGCACCCCTGATTTCAATGTCCTATATCTTCGGTTCATGAGTAGTACACCCACATTTAGAAATAGACTAACAGTTTTTTCTGTATTTTATAACTTTTATGTTGTTTAACTTTTAATTCTTTTTTAACAGAGCGTTTACCCTCAATATAAAAAAGCCGCATGTGTTTACTTGAGAATATACCACATTGCATTACGTTACATTACATTCATTTAGCAGACGCTGTTACCCAGAGTGACTTCCAGGACAAGAGAGTTGATTACCTTCAGCCTAGTAGTCTACTGTGCTGACAAAGATAATATATTGAGTGTATCACTGTTTTTGTGAATGCACGACCTATTCGACAGAGAGAGAATTCTTTACATTAATGTTTTGTTTAGCTGGGATTCATAGACACAGAACACAACAAAATATCTATAACACTGGAAAGGATTTTTAATGCTGGAACAGAGGTAGGTCAGTATATGAAAAAGGACAGAGTGGAAACTGGTACTCAAAATAAGAACATGAATCAGAAATGTGTGTTGAAAACTACCATGGCCAAACACGGAAATGGAAATAAAAATAAATAGAAACACAAATTTGATACAAATACTCGTTGCTGAATTACAGTAACATTGGACCGCATTGTTTATGTTCCCATCTCACTTGTTAGTGATGTAATTGATTCAATCATTTTCTTTATCTGATCCAGCATACTATCAGTGGAATCAAAGCTGTTTTCTGCTTGCTTATTTGCTCATAGTCCTGAGCGTACAATTGAAAAATGAAATATCTTTGAAGTACACAAAATGTTTCACTTTGAACTATAAAGAGTTTTGAATAATCAACTCTTTATGATCCCAGTTTACAGACAAACTTTTTGCATACTAGTGCTTAAGACACTCCCTCAGTGAATAAGATTACATGCAGAGGATTTGAAATTTCTTCCTTATTGAGAGTTATCGCTCCAGGAGGCAATGATGTTTCATTGGAAAAGTACAACATTGCATTCTAAAAAGTCTCTTTTGCCAGTTCGTAAGTCTTGCTTTCAAAACTGTTATTATCTTTAAAATTAGCTAACAACTTATAATTCAATGTCCTTCAGTTTCATAACTTGACAGAAATACCTGTATAACTTGACATAGCTCCCAGAATGTCAGCTTTTCACTGCTATGCATCCACTATGCCCTCCACAGGCCTGGGTCTGTAAAATCACACGGACTTGGTCGTTATCTTTATTGATTGAAATGACAGTGTGTTAAGATTACACAACAAGATTGTCGCGGACATTGAAGTTTTGTATGGTAACCTATGCATATCACCTTGAGTTATAGTGTGCAATTCAGACGGCGGTGGAATGTAACAGCACTAAGGTGCGTAAAGGACTGGACCAAGCATTATTCAGACAATGAGGATTGTTAAAAATTCTAGTTCCTGATTTTTTTCAGGAAATAAAATGTGCAAATACACATGCCCTGAAATTAATATGTTTCCCATACAGTAATGTAGAATTTTTTTTTTTTTTTTTTTTTACAAATCATTACTTATATTGCAATCTGACTTTAATTCTTTGCACTCTTGAGATCAATACACAGCAATTATTCTATAAAACATTAAGGCAACCTACGGGCAGGCTTAATCAAAACGCTCTCCCATCTGTTCCTCATAAACTACCATCCCAGGCTTCAATAAGTGTCAAGAGATAAATAAACAAATAAAAGGTAGCTTGATTGTGGCACTGTTGGTTTTATTTATTCAGTTCATCTGCAACTGTCTCTCTTTTTCACTCTTTCCCTTTCCCTGTCTCTCTCTACATATCCATCTCTATGACAGATGCCTCAAAGCCTGGGGCTGCAGTTGAGATGATTTGATGCAGAGATTCTTTATTAACATTTCTGTCGTCTTCCCTGCATGATACAAAGTAGCTGGCATCTTAAATCCAGAAGACTTAAAATGGTGATATTTCAGTGGTTGCAGTGGATTGGACAGTCTCCTACTTATGAGGATGTGTTAAGTTACTAATGTTCAAACACAGAAAATGTAATGTCTTGTGAGAAGAGGACACCACTATGGTGGCTAGTTGCTGACTAGCTAGCAATCTAGATACTACCTCCCCAAGGAGATTTGAAGGAGCAACCTAATTTGGGCCTAGCTGCTAGCTAACTAGCTAAAATATTATCTAATGACTTCATGACAAATTAGATGTATGACAGAGGAGGTAAACACTTACTGTACATCATACAACTGAGACTTTAATACAGGGGTAATGTGACCATTTCTTGGTAGCATTCATGTGCAACGCATCCTTATTCTGAGGCTAATAGCATTCTACAGAACAATGAAAGGCAAGGCTCCTACTGCAGGTAATGTCACTGTTTTGGCATGTTAGCAAGCAAATTTCACATCCTCACAATCAGGTTTTACATCAAAGTCATCGTGTTTGAAATACCTCCAAACATATACCAGAGTGTGAACAATGTCCAAATGCATACCAATGCGTGCCAGTGTTTCCAGTTCAAGGGAAAAAAAATAATCTGATTAATCTTCAGATTAATTCAAATGAATTGGAAAACATCCCTGCAAAAATAAATAAATAAAACAAACAGAACATTGAAATCTTCTCCACATGATGGTATTACTCTATGCTTAGAAACATAATGAACTTGAATGCAATCATTATTCTGTTTGATATATTCAACCATTTGAATTAGCAATCAGACCTTCATTAAGAAAGTAATTAGCAATCTGATTAATGAGGCACTGTAGAGGCCCTCAAAGATTTATTTCAAATTAAAGGTCCGTGAATCAAGTTAGAGTGAAGTTTATGTTTTTCCTCTCAAAATCCATCTCATTATTGTCATTGTAAGGTCCATGGACTGCCTCTATCGATCATTTACCTCATTGCTGAAATCTGTTCCAAATGATTTGACATTTATGGGTGATGCCAATTTCACCACCTAGTAATGGTTAATGAAAAGATCACCTCTTTTGCACAACACATCTCGTGAAGAAAGGCTTCTGTCATGAAGAAACAAAAGGATTACATGGCCAGAAACATTGTGTTCTGGGTGTAACTTCATTCAGCCTTTGCAGATTCTTTGCCACAAAGATTTAATGAGCACTTGACTATAATCAAAATCTCCCCATGATATGAGTAGATTCAGCTACGGTAAATGTGACCCAGTATGTACTGTATGCAGTACACACGGGTTCAGTGACCTACTGGACAGAGCAGGGCTGCCAGCTCTGTATTCTATCCAGCAAACTGTGTGGTAAAAATGTCAGGCTGGGGACAGAAATGACAGCCCCAGGGTCTCAGTGAAGGTTCCTGTTCCCTGTGATGAAAGCACAAATTGAATCATACCACCCTTGGTTTTCCATATGGATTATATTCTGGAATAATGAAATTCCTCATCATGTTATTCCCCTTTTATGTTGAAAATATCAATATCAATTTTCAGTTGATGTATTTAGCGTTAATTTATTCCATATTTATTCACATGACATCCTTCCATAAAATTATGTATGTTGGGATGTTGTAGTTTAATTTAGTATATTGAGTTAACAGGGAATGGTTTAAGACAAATTGTAATGATGTAATACTCAATTACCTGTTCTTGCTATAGCAGGACTGTGGTTGTATTTGCAGTTCCTGGGCTGAACCAGTTCCCTAGAGTAAGCAATAGGTACCATTTAAGAATGATTGAAAACGATGTGCTGCTTCATTGTTTCTAATTTCATATAATAATTCACATACTTATGTCCTGTCCAATAAAGCAGTAATGATGTCTGGGAAGTGCATATTTCCATTCTAAAATTCCTTGTTAATACTGAAATGTATATATTCAGATAATAATCTGATTACTTCAAGCATTCAGATGTTCATCTATTTCATGAAATCAAATGGCACCTCATTTGATTGGATGTACCTTTAGTCAAAGCTATGTTTTAACAAGCAGAAACCGAAGAATATATTTACCTGAAGAGGCTAAGTCAGGTGGAGTCAGTTTTCATGAAGGAAACTCCTTGGTCATAATGGAGCAGGACGGTGCTAAAGTGGGATGGTGAAAATTTGTTTCGCCATCTTGTTGAAAGTATGACATGAGTCACAAACTCTTAGGGTCTTTCTCTTGTGGGTGATAGAATTGAACATTGCCTTGTAGCCAGGCATTCATCTTGCTTTTCTTGAGGGGAGCATCTTCTCTAATTACCCAGGGAGCTGTTTTATCTCTCTGCTGTGCAGCTTGCTCTTAGCCCTGACTAAAAAATTTAAGCAAGCGCATCTTTTTATTTGTTGCTTAGCCAACATTTCGAATTGGGCGATCACAGCGACAAATGTGCTCATACGGACAAAAATAGTGTTTGTTTATATGTTCAAATTGACGGCAAATCACCAAAGCAGGAGGACTGAATGCTTTCCGTGTCACTCAGGTCTGCCCACCGCAGTTTGACTTATTCTGCATTAGCTCCAACTACACTATTCTTATGGGAAAAAAGTAAATGCTCCATTTCGTTTTCATACTGCAGGGGCCAGGAAACAAGTCCAATAACTAGCATGGCCAGGACGGCCATAAATGAAAATGTGTGATTAGCCTTTCAGAGGGAATGACCTCTGTCGCCTTTCCTTCGGTGCACAAGAAACCCCTTTGTCATTTAATGGAAGACAAACAGAGAGAACCTGGCTTTCACTCTCCCAGCTTTATAAGAGTGACAAGAACATCCATAACATTTTTTCAGTAAAACAAAATCACACACCTAATACATAATTCAGCATACAACCTCAGAGGTGGAATTTATAAAAGTGATGTTTTACAGATAAAAAATGAAACATATCCCATAAAAGGCACATTAGCATGCATGTGATTCAGTAGGAGAGCGTGCACTCTTCTTACCGATTTTTGAACAATATGTTCTTCAGTCTCAGGCCCATGAATTTGAATTTTAAAATATTATCAAGACAGCTGTGATTAATACATTATCCGTTTTTTTAAAAAATATATAATATTATAAGTGCTGCGGAACCTTTGTTATTCTTGCTTTTAAGGAAAGAAGGTTCTGGCTGCTGTCGTCTTGATACTGTGCCAGGTCTCCAGTTTGGGTTGATCCCTGAAGCATGAGCTTCACACATTCAAGCTGTTTCAACAGCCTGTCCTCTAATGGGATTTGGGAAAGGTACATTAAGCCTGTATGTATGTTGGGGAACCTGCAGCCTGACACTACTATCCCATATTAAAAATGGGAAAGTGCTCTTGTATTCATCACACGATGTTAAGCCAGATCAGCTAAAAGGCCTGGTGCTTGGAGCAAACATATGTTATATTTGTTGCAATTCTGCGCAGTAATGCTAAGTTGATACATGTGCTTTTGTTTCATCTTCAAAATGGTGTGCTAAAATAAAGGGTTGACATAAAACCCTCTGGACATTTCAGTCTGTGTTACTATCTATGTTTTGGTAACCTTGCTAGTAATATGCTTTGTGACAGCACTATATGTAGAGAAGGAGCAGTGAAGGATAGGATTGGTGGATTTTTCTCTACTATGCACTGCTATCTAGTGGTCTCTGGTTCTATTGCACAGGCATGGGAATGCTCTTTTTGACACCAGTCAGGCGATCTGTTTGCCCACCCCTTCGAAATGCATCCAATTTGGTTTTTTCCATTCACGTCTTTTAGCCATGTTCTAAAGCCCTGAACCTACTAGACATGCATAATTATCAGATGAAACGGACATTTTACCCAGCTGAAGTTAATTAAGGGTTTGTTTCATTGCTGATTTACCAACAGCCCTAGCATCAGCCAAAAGGTAGAGAAAAAGCACATAGTAAATAAACATGCATTATCCACAAATAAATAGCTGTTCTGTACTTCAGATCACTGACAGACATAATAGGTTACATGTGTTGAAAGCAATGCTGATTAAAATGAGTGAATATTTTGATGTGCCCACTAAAGATAAAACACAATTTATGTAATTCTAGTTTAAAAATAAAAAAATAATGCATTCTGGGATTTCCATCTATGTATCACACATTGGCAGTGAGTAGTAGGTTTTTTTACAGGATATGTTTAGTTTCTGAAGTCAGACAATGTCCACAATGTCAATTAATTGTAGAGATGGTTGGTAGGATTTAATGTACCATTGGTTATGGTAAGCGTCAGTGTGCGATTGCTGAAATGATTAATGTCACTGTAGTTACTAGAATAGAGAGTTTGACGATTGTTGCTTTGAAAGCATGTTTCCTTTGTTCACTGCTTATGTTCACATCACTAGAATCAGAGTATTATTTTCATCTATTGGTTACTTATGGAGCTGAGATTGACTGTCTGTTGTGTATTTAATTTTTTCATGTTTTTAGTTACCTTCAACTTCTTTCTGTTCTGCCAGGCAAATATGCTGGGTAGATCAGATGTTGCCCAATGCATAGATTATATTCCGTTTGACAAGCCTGAGGCCTTTTAAGGCCAGCAGGACTGGAATACTGTTAACAGGGTTCAGAATCTTCAGCATGATCGCACATCAGGGTGCTAGCCTACCCTGGTCAGAGGGCAGGCAGTGTGAGATGCTGTTGAGGATGCCAGCGGTTTGCATTTAGAGTCAAACATCCTTGGGATTATGTAGTCAATGGGACATATTACAAACAGGAAAGAGATTGGGGGAAGATGTTTCTTTGAGGGTAAGGATTGCATTTTGTTCAGTTGTTCAAGTGTGAAGGAATGGGTTACAAACTCAGACTTGGACAAATATTGGGAAAGATTCTTTGCGCTGGTTAACACAAATCCCTTTCAAAATGCAGACAGGTGCAGGGATTACTTTATTTACTATTTATTGAAAATGGCCAGAAGAGTTACTATACGATGTCACCTTCATTATGAAAATAGGCACGTATAAACATGAAAAAAAGACCTTCCTAACAGTAGGACAACTCTAACAATTTTCTGAACAATTTTTGAACAAAATTCAAAAATTGCCTGCAATCATAATATACTTTATAAATATACAACATTATCTATTTCTCAGTACAGTTTAACAACCTCACTTAACACCATCTGTGTTGTCTTTACAAACCTTGACATTTTATTTTTAGACACCAGATGCGACTCTGAATTCTTTTAAATTCATTGGCTTAACAGCAATGAAGGAGACCCTGAGAAAAAAAAAATTGTCGGATCACTTTAATAGGCATGGAGGTTCAAGCTGTTAGCAATGTTTAAAAACAATAGTGCATCTAGAGAATAATCATTCTTGCACATTTTAGCAAAAAAAATGAGGACCAATAACAAGATCTAGCAAGTCCTATCAAAGTACACTCACAAACTGCCCTGAATCCTCTATGAAGAACTTCTGTAAAGTCAGAGTCATACAGTATGGACTCAAAAACTCTACCACGGAAATATTTCATCATGTTGGTTAAAGCCAGCTTCTGACCAGCTGCTATCAGTCAGATAGATCTCCTGCTTCAAGCTTTGCAGAACACGTGCAGAGGGATTTTCTCCTGACATCCCACGCTGATGACTCAATCCTCAAGTCTTCCTCTTCTCAGCTTGATGGGTCTTCTGTGGAGCATCCTGTTGACAGGAACATTCCTATTGTGATGACGCAGGTGCAACTTTAGCAGCTGGCTCCAGGAACCTCTTGTGTATGTCCAAGTGCCTATGGCCTGGCTCTCCAATTCTCCCACTTATCACAGTCTGGATGTTAGGCACGATTGCAAGACATTACAGTTGTGGATCCATGTCTGTTTACTATCTGTTGAGGACAGGCCCCTAATTTCAGGCAAAGGTGTCCTCGTGCCAAGACAATCACTGTCTTTTGTCTGTTTCTATGTGTTAGGTTCAAGCTTTGAAATTATGAAACATGGTCTATTCAGTAGCAATATTGAAAATTATTCTGACAGAACAGAACTTTTGATGCATATAAAACAGGGCCTCTGGAGGTCTATGCTTTGTGCTTCTAAAATGTTAACCAAAAGTGCATTTGTCTTCTGCTTATGATGAATGTGTTTATTCAAATAACAGACTTACAAAATAGGAGCATGGTGCAAGAAATGACGATTCCAACAAAGACCAAAATGATAAAAACATAAATGTAACTTGAATCAATCTGAGTGATTAAATCACTCTCATGTATGAACTTTTAGATTGCACATAAGTCATTTTAGTCTAACATGGTCAAAAACATGACTAAATTATGAAGTCATCATATGTGATATCATTGTGATATCATTTTTATTTTGTATTTTTCTTGTTTTCCATACTTTATTAGAAACCTATTTACACAGAAAAAAATGATAGAAATCATGTCCAATGGGTTCCATCATAAAGCATAATATCATACTAAATTCAATGTTTTCATACAGTTTGAAAAAGTAACATCTAAATAAGTCACATTCACAAATTGTCTGGGATTTTATACAAGAACACACATTGGCTACATGTAAAAATATGACACCAGTCAGTTAAGGAGCGAGTGTTCCAGCCTTATGTTCAGAATATTGCGTCATCTTAACTGTAAGCCTCAACTGAATTTCTGAAATAATTTTTTCCCCCTGCACTGTAAATGGGAAGTGGGTAATAAATTTGAGTGATGCCTTAGGTCGTGAGTAATCTCTGCCTGTAATCACTGGAATAATTGATAAACCAGATAAGATTTAGACCGGCCCCTGTCACCAGAGACCCAAAACCCCTAGCTTCCTGACACGTGTATGGTCTGTCCCCAGATGAAGTGTGGCTTGAATGATGTATTTTTGTTTCGTTTAATGACAGGAAAGGTGTTAAACTGAAGTGTTTAATTAACCCTACCATGGGCTGCTTGTCACAAACGCCCATTCTGCGTTGATTGAGACCTCGCTGCGTCTTAGAGGAGGCGGCAGTAAAGTGATAATGTGAAGCCAGAACGCAAGATTGCTTTTTTTTAAATTCCATTTTATGGGTCACTGCTTTGAATTCATTACTGGCTGCAAAGACATTCAGTGGTAAGAATAATGCTCTCTTCCTTCACGGCGAGGAATTGTGTGCACCGGGGCGGAGGGAATTAATATGTGACATCTTTATCTACTTTTAATTTCAGCCATAAATATCATGCGCTTTATCTGCAGATCTGCAGAGGACAGATTGATTCTATTTAGGCAGTACTTCTGTCTCTCATATCTTGCAGCAAAACCGATTGATTAACCCAGCTCTGGATGCCACTAGATTTTTTCCTTTTTTTTTTGGTCAAATTACCCCACGTTTTAATTTATCAATATTAAAATGTATCCAATCCGATTAAAATCAATATTTGAATGACCAATATAAATAAATATGAACGTGTTGTTGTAGAAAACCCTAAAGCAAACAAAACTGTGTGTTCAAAAAGGGGCACAAATGACTAAAAATAATATAAAAATGAATAGAAACTACTCCCTGGGCATGAACTTCAACCTCCATCCATCTTGGATACCGATGGCTCACCGAAGCGCACCATGTGAGAGAATTATATCTTTTGCCATGTGGACCTCTATCAGAATCATCTGCTTTGGCTGTTTAATCAATACGCACTGTATGACAACGGGTCAGCTGCCACCATCACGGTGACATAGGATGCTGTCGGAAATTTGCTTAAAGCCCACACCAATTAACTTCAGGATGATTAATGCCTGGGCGAATGAGCGAAGGCCTGCCTCTTTGTGTGCGGGCGAAGCTCAGCTGTTGAGCAGGAGGATTCCAGGGAATAAATCTGCTGAGCTCTGGGCCCGCCCACCCTTAATGATTATGTCAATCTCCGCAAATACACACACATTGGAGCTGTCAGGACACAATCAATCAGCGAGGGGTTTGTCACAGGCTTTCGGCGAGATTAACGAGGCCACAACAATAACAAGTCAAATTTGCATAGGAAATTGCCCTAATCTTTGAAAACTGATAGCTCGAAGGTCGAACTGTTTTGCTGTCATTGTTGTTTGTGTTTAGTGCCTAGGATGTGGTTCTTCACTGGTTGTTTTATTTAGAAATATGATTCTATCTGAAAATGGCTTGTGGTGACACAATGGTGATACAGCCCATGCACATGCTCGCAGAAATCTTGCCATGCAATTTTAATGATCCAAATTAATAATCAAATGTATAAGCAAAATATGTGAGTACTAAGTTGTGTGTACTAAGTGGAATTTACCAAACAGATTGAAGGAAGGCATTGGTTGGGCAGTACCAGTCAGTTACTAAAACAGCAGTCATCTCACTGTCCAGGCTTTGGGTTAGATTCAATATGGAAAGGGAGTCACTTGGTACATTGTAATTATTTGCACATTCCCTCTAAGATGTCCACTACATGGCATGTTTCTTACATCTGTGGAAATAACTACACAAACAAAGCAGCTCCTGTTTGATAGCCAATATAATATGGTGTGTTAGAACTGCAATGGAAAGCTTCATTCTCATAAATTACAGCTGCAGACTCCCCATGCATGTCGTGGCACTGTTAAATTTTGTAAGATGCATGAATTGAGAATGCAACATATGACAATGCTCCTTATACAACAATCTTAATTAGATTGTAACGTCATTGAAATGCATAATTGGTTGGTAAATTATCTCAATATTTCCCTCAAATTACTGACCAACAACATGGATTTACCATTGTGTTGAACAAATCCTGAAGCCTGTCTTGTAGCCATCTTTTACATGCTGCTTTAAACCACAACATGTTTAAACTGTCCATGACAAAAGTGTACCATTTGATTCTGTCCATCATGTAATGTCTTTACAATATGATGGCATATACTATATGGACCTACAGTAAGACCACAACATTTTAGTAAACACACACTCACACACAAGCGCACATACGCACACACACACACACACACACACACACACACACACACACACACACACACACACACACACACACACACACACACACAGACCAAATCAAATTTAATTGCTCTGTGTTGAAGTGTTCTTAAAAATTCAACAAATGATATGGGAAGCTTATGATTTTGTCAGTCAAGCAGAGATACAAAGTTACTGTATATTAGAGGAAGAACTAGCAGACCAGGACTGGCAATAGTGATTCAATTTAATTTAAGTTAATTTAATTCAGTTTAATTTATCTGACCAGATTTGCAAATAATCCATGATGAACTTGTCATTCACACTTCACAGAAATGTCAGAAATGTTGCCATAGCTGTTGCTCTGCTGTTGCAATGCTATTGTCTGACTCCATATGGTTTACCCACTAATACCAAAATTATCTTCTCTTTTAGCTGCTACCATGCTAAATATTGCTTCAGCTAGAGTATAGCTTTTAAAAGAATACTTTGATGTTCCGTTGGCCATTGGAGCGATTCATATTTTTTGGATAAACAGGTGTGTCGCAAGACAGTAGATGATAATTTGCCTATAGTACTGCTGTGGATTAGGCTTGCTACTTCAGGCCTTTTAATCTGAAAACCATCTGAAGAGGCCTTCATTTTATGCACTGGCTTTCTAAAGACATATCCAAGAATAAGATAAGAACCAAAATGTGTAAAGGAGCAAAAAGTAATCATGTTTGCGTATACCTCTAAGTGAAAGGCCCTGAATGTCGAGAGTCTATATCTTCTCTTTCTCTGTTCATTTACTTTTCATCCATTTCACCAGCAGGGAATTGCGTTTTGCACTTGTATGCATACAGGTAATCATTGTCTTGTTAATTGATTTCAGCTGGTATATGTACAGGGAACATCTTGGGAGGAACAGGGTTAGGTTCTTTTTGTGGTTGTAAATACAATTTGAAGAGCATATGACAAATACTTCACGTGCAGCACAGCACTGTGGCTATTATACAGTGACTTGTGCTTCTCAGCTGACCAGTGTCATAAACATTTTTAACCTGCAAATGAAAGGTTGCACAATTCTGTTAACTATTATAAATTCTGTTTGCTGTTGTAAATACATTTTGAAGAGGTTATGATGGATGTTTCATCTGAGACACAGCTTTGTGGATCAGTGACATCTTGTAAATCTCAGTTGACAAATATCATATCAATTTTTAAACTGCAAATGAAAGGTTACACAAAAATGCAATAGAATGCGCAGTATGATGTCAACTATCATACAGTGACTTCTGAGGGGAGGAATTGTTAATGCAAGAAGCTCTTGCCAAGCACCTTTGGAATTGTATCTTTTTCAACAAACTACAGTTATGCTCAGAATAATTATGTAAAATCAGGTTTAACTGGAATACTGCAGCATGTTACGTACCAACATTAGTCGTGTACGTTCAATGTCAAATTGAGTCTGTCACAATTAGTTGCAAATTGATGTGCTGGAGATCAAGTCAAACACAGAGGAGTTGCCAGCCCTGCTCTTTCCACACGCAACGAGCCTCGCTGGCATTTCTCTCCGAAACGCTGGAGTACCACGCACCATTGCAGACCGAATCTCACGTGTGCCTGTGTCCATGCGCTTTCCCTCCAAATGAGACAATGACAAATAAAGAGGCTTTCCTCTATTTTATGAAGTCTATAAGTATATATAGTCACGGCCCTCGTAGCAAACAGTTCACAACCCCTCGCAGCTCCTGAATCTAACTGTTTAAGAGGAGTCAGACACATAATGACAATGCACATTAACACGTTCTCCTGTCTTCCCCTATACAACCTGAGTGCCATCTGGCTTTCAGGAACATTGTTCTCCTATTCACTTGGAGCACCGGGGGGTCACATCACCTGCGGAGAAGGGGTCAGACTATTTAAAGTTCCCCTCTTCAGCAATCTGAAGGTGCCAAGGCACATGGACATTTAAAGTGTCACAGTATGATAGAGAAGGTCCCCCACCGCAGGGAGTAACAGCTGCCAGGTTTTCAGCAGCTTGCCTCCTGATTTCACGCGCGTAGTATATGGAGGTGCGCTTCTTTAAATGGATGTGGCTCATTGAGAAACTTGTCTCTAGGGGGTCCAAGGCCAAAGGTCACCTTCCCTCCAGGTACCATAACAAAATTTGTGTATATATCCAACTCCATTGGTTAACCAAAACTGGGAGGGACATGCAACAATTTCTAATCAAAGGTGAGGAAAAATAACACATCCATGGGTTGCTACAACTCAATACAAAGCTGTGTGGCCATCAGAAAATAACCACAATGGGAATAATGCACCATTGTTAAGTTAGTTAAGGATTTATTTTCCTTTTGTCTGAAGAAGAACCAGGGGAGGATTTATTGCTGTTTTTAAAGCCTCCCATTCAACTGCCATGGGCCAGGCAGATTATATAGAGCTGGACCAGTTGGCCGTGGCCACCCACAGTTCCTAACTTACTTGATATAATTCCGACCACCAAATAAAGTATATACAAATGCATTTATATTTAGATGTTTTAAAGGAAAGACTTGATGTCTCCCTTCATGTTAAATAGGACGTCAGGGGTTTTACTAAAATATTTAATACATCCAACCCTACTTTTGGAGGCATATAACAAACTTATCAGGCCGATTCATTTTCTAAAAAAAAAGAAAAAGGGTCCATTTTGGCAAGTAAAATATAATATTTTGTCAACATGTATTATGCCCTTATAGGTCTAAAATTCAACCCCGACAACTCTAATGAGACCCAGGCACAAGCCTGGGGATGTCAGTCTGTCCGCCACTTTTAACTCTGGCCTTTATGAGGGCAGCGTGACAGTTTGGTTCATTTAATTTACATATCAATGCTCTGCTTTGCATCCTGCAGAATGCAGAGGGCCGGCAGACCACTTTTAATTAGGTCAATGTCAAAAGAGATGTGTAGGTCAGCAATCCTTTTCCTCATTTTTTCCTCCTTCCGGTTTGACAGACCGGCCCTCTCAACCTTCAGCTGCCTGTTCTGCTTTTCCAGACAGGAGCACACAAGCAAGCCTCTCCACACCAATCTACTGCTGCCACTGTTAGTATAGACTTTCTCATAAAGAGAGAAAATTTGTCCAATCAATCCCTTTTAGTGCGTTATATGTTTCACCTGACAACTTAAGTCTCTATTGATTAACCATTACTTTGTTAGATAATCTCAGTCAGTGGGGCGCAATAAAAGATTAAACCATTATCAAAATGCTCCGATGGTTCTTTGCTCAAAATTACTTTTGTGCAAGAGGATGGATTTCATTAATGAGATTAGTCTCATATATTATATCTTTTCCACCACCACCTAATTACACTGCAGTGGTGAAAGCAGAGAATGCTGGGGTGGCCTGTACAGTAGTTTTATAACCCAATTTGTCTGGGACAAAACTGGACAGATTTTCTGTCCATCTGACTGAGATTCAGTCAGTAACTTGTTCCTATTACATTGACACATCATTCACAGTTCTACTAGGGACCAGTGCTGTCAACAGTCAGATGACTCCTGGCAGTGGAGTGCAGTGGGAACTCCTTGCGAACAGAAGGGTGCAGCTTCAATGCCCGGGTGGATTACACTGCTTCTGTGCCTTTGTACAATGTGGTAAGGAGGTATTGATTCAGTAAATATCCAGTGGCTTAAAGGGATAAAATAAAAATGCGTGCAAATGCTACACAAGTGTCAAGAGAAAATAATAATAACCGTATCCATAACAGCAGCAACAATAATTTTGCTGTTCACAATCAGACCTGCTGTGTTATTTGTTATTTGTGTTTGGGTTTAAAACTAAAGTCCAGTCCAGTCATAAAAGCCATAAATGGCTGTCAATTTATTGTTCATAACTGGATGTTTTGTTTTTGTGTCCCTTCACAAAAATACAACTGGCAAAACAAATTTGTCCAACCAAAAATAGCACCAGTGTTGTAGCTGAAAACTGACCCAAATTAAAATTAATTTGAACAAATCAGCTTTTTAAAGGCCTTCCCAGTAACAGTTGTGTCGGATTTGGCCGGATCTAGAAACGCACAGCGGTACCCCTCAACTCCACTTTCCGCGGAAACCTTGCATGTCACCCTGCAGCAATGTAGGGGGGGGAGGGTGAGTGGCGGGGCTGCAGTGGCCGGGGCCGGCCAGCCACATCCAATCACTCGCAGGACAGAGCCTCGGCGGATTGGAAGGGCCGGCGATCAATCCGTCTGATTCGGGGGAGGTACTTAATGCACAGACAGTGCAATTGGCGGGGCTGTAATTGCATTGTCAGGGGCCAAAAAACAAGCCTGCTTCACCGACAGACATCTGGCAAGGAGACAGTGTGAGGCATGTTGTTAGGGGAGAGAGACTGAGGCAAGACAAATAAAATTACTGCTGGGGTTGTGCGATCGGTAGGAGCCTTGCCTGCCTAATCTCACCGATGGGAGCGAGCGGCTGTTGTAATCCAATTACAGGGGCATAAGCAATTTGTTAGACACTTCGCATAATGTAACCATTTCCCAATAAACTCTGACTTGTAATGGCATTGCAGAGCGCCTGCATAAATCTAAGGAAATGGAAGTGGGGTTGGAGCATACAGCTGGGGGCAGGCAATTGGCTGCATCAGCAGATTCTGGAGTTTGCTTTGGCCTCGCTTTGGAGCAGGAATGTTAATTTGCTTTCTCCACACTTGTCTCTCGAAACACGCGGTGAAGAATGCATGTAACTTGGATGCCAGTCAAGGCAATTGGTGCCATATGTATTCAAGGATCAAATCGCTAAAGAGGTTTTTTTGTGTTGATGCAGACCCTATCCCTGCCAGGATTCAGTATAATTAGAAAGATATACTGTCAGTAATATGCACATGGGCTGAATAAACCTAGCGTCAGTTTATCGTTCGCAGTATAAAGCTGGGAAATTATTCCAATGGAGATTCTTTCAGCACAGTTTCATCACGCGCAAAAAATGCTACTAGCTTCTGTTTGGGAGGCAATCCTTACATGATAATGACTTATTTAATCATCAAGGGAGTAAGTATTACCAAACTCCAAGTAGCTCATATGATTCTCAACATTAAAATGTAGCATATATATTTTTTCGTCACTATCCGCTAAAAAAAAAAAAAAAATCAATTGTTGCCAGGGAGGGGGTGCTGCAGTACATTAAAGTGATTCATTGATGTCGTGATCTGGGATTTCAACTTGGCCGAGCCCAATATGTCTGTAAAGCCTACTACGGCCAAGTGGCTGAGTATGTGCTGTTCAAAGAAGACATATGAAACAGACTGGCCTTGGTAAAAGCAAAAGCAAAAAAAAAAAGCCCACTTCCTTGTGATTGAGAAGCCAGCAGTCAAGGTCAGAGGGAACCAGGATGGGGTTGATGAAATGATAACGGCAGGGGGTGCGGGGAGGGGGGGGGGGGATAGTGGTGGCAGTCTGCGGTGCTCTTTCCTGAAGGGCTCAAGGTCACATCGGGTCCTGCTGGGTGAATGTGTGCGGATGGATCTCTTCCATGTACTCAAACCCCAGAGGCCATCATATGCACTGAGAGGCATCTAAACACAAAAGAGGTTCAGTGTTTAACCGTGCTTCTCTCTCTCTGTCTCTCTCTCTCTCTCTCTCTCTCTCTCCCGCTCTCTTTGTGTAACATGTTATAGTTCTCTGATTGCACAGTGATGTGTGTATGAAATGTAACTATTTTTTTAGGGGAAAAGAAATTTACTAAAATATAGCCGTGTTTATTGATACACAAGAAAAAAAGGAGGAGGTAGGGAGTAATATTTCCTGCAATACCGAGTCTCCTGTTCTACTTTCCATTCAGTGTAGGGCTGACCCCCTGCTAAAACATGTTGCACCCTAATGGTGCCCCCAGTACAGTAATAAAAATGTTTGGGGACTGATCGTGAAATGATGAAATTGCAATTTCCTTAAAATGGACGTTGCTAAAGCTGATGTGTGCGGGCTTTGGGGACACATTATCATAAGCTGTCTTCCAACATTTGCATGTGCTGGAGCTGTAATTTGCGTTCCTGAGTTACAAATTTCGCTGAGTAAGCAGGACTGCCTAATGCACGGAGTGGGACCTAGTGTTTATCACACTTGCAAGGCAGCCTTTATAACCTGCAGTGCTATCAGGCCCGTGATGTGCCTGCTGTACGCCCCCTCAGGACAGCAGTACTTGTTTGCACAATTCAAAGGCAATAACCGTGCCGTAGGCACCACTGACCGACCAGCTATCTAAAAATAGTTCTCATAGTGTACAGTTCAGAAGAAAGATAAGTACCATATAGATATATATATAGTAAGATGTTACAAATATAAAATATATTTGATTTAGTAACAATTTCAGGACTTTAAGTACAGTATAATCAATATGTATATATATATGTGTATACCATGTATGTATGTAAAATATGTATATAAATAATAATTGGCCACAAGTAATTATTATGAAGTTCATTAATTTTCCACTGGTTTGGGTAATTTGGACTGGTATCTTCTACCACCCGCTTATTCAGATGGGGGCCTGATGTTGGTCAGAAAACAGAAATATGGCTTAGAGGAAAATCTAAATCGATGTGCAGCCTTTTTATTTTGTGATCCGTTGAAGTGGAGATAATTAGATGCTATATCACTGTGATGGAGGACAGTTGGCAAACCTGATTAGGATGTGTTCGCATCCATTGTCTCAACCCGCTGCAAAATGCATTTGCCATCCTCCCATAACTAATGGTTGATTTGCAACGCTTTGACAGTGAGCTGTGTGTGTTATTTTGTCCTGATATTATAATAATAAAGAGAGCAAATTAGAACAATCAATTTACATGGATAGTTCTTGATTGGAGGAGATGGGCAATATGGCTGAGGGTAATCCATCTTTGGAGCCCTGTCACATTAATGTAAGCGCTTCAGAGCTGGTGGGCCGGCCGAGGCGCCCGGCAGCCAATGGGATCGGGGCGCGGCGGGAGCGCACGGGGGTATCATTCTGTGATCAACCGTTCAATTAGAGGAGCCGGCGATAAACAGAGTGATGTATGTGAATTCGCAGCCGCTGCAGCACGCCTCATCTCCCTCAGAGGCCTGCGCTGTTTCCTAATGATCACACAAAGCTGAACCCTCTCCCTGCCGGTCCCAGCTGAAGCCCGGCTCTGCCGCCCCGAAAAGCCCTGCATATGCAACCATCCGTGCTTCCCATAAACGTCAGTGTGATCATCACACCCCTGCAGACAGCTGTGAATAAAGACATTGTGTCGAAAAAATTATAATTTTGTGACATGTATCAAGGCCCTGTAATTGGTAAAAACCTATGTTTTTCTTATACAGCTCTTTTATATAGAATTTGCTGACACACAAGAGCACACGCAAAGGCTAATGTTAATACAGAGCACAGAAGACATTGGCCAGTTGATCAAGATGAAAGATGAGTAAACTTCTGTGGATTGTTTTTGTTGTTGTTGTTTTTTTTTTAATACGGACGACACTAATGTGACACAATTCAGATTTGATTGCTTCTGTTTTCCAGGCTTCTCATACAGGCTAAAGATAACTAGGATACTACTTTTGGTAATTTGGTAAACTCAAACATAACGTAAAAACCAGGATGGGGGACTCTCTGCTTTGATTTTCCCTGCATCCATGAAGCCTTGTACCTGCACACCTTGGGTAAACAATAGGATAGTAGAATAATAGGATGTAGGATATTAAGTATTGAAATATACAATCTATCAACATTCTCACAGGGCTTTATCAAGTCATGCACTTTCATCTGGCAGATAAAAGTATCACAGGATTAAATCAGTGAGTATTAAGATACAACTCATAGTTCTGTAATAGTAAGGATTATTCTTTATGAGTATTAAACATCAAATTACTCTCCACTTTTCTTCCTCTGAGCAGCTCCAGCCAGCAATGGAAGAACAGAAGGTATTCCCAGACTGGCCAGGAGAGGGCGATATGAGCACATACCATAGCGTGGGTCCCTCACTCCCCCTGCTGCCTGTCTGAGACCAATGCAGTCTGCAGCCCTGAGGGCATTTATTCTAAACAGGACTACACATCTATCTATCTATCTGTCTATCTATCTATCTATCTATCTATCTATCTACTAAGAGTTCTCTTACTCTATCACCACTGTACAAACAATTGCAAGGACATACGTGAATGAATGTGGTTGCCACTGTGTATGAAGTAAATATCACAGTCATATAATCACACAGGGAGAAGGAAAACATCTGCTCAGAAACTTCACTCATAAATGTAACTATGTAACTATGACATACAGTATCGTCACATAATATAAGCTGAGAACCGTGTGTTTGTGCTTGATCCCTGTGCTTGTTGCTGCATAAATAGCTGTTGACAGAGGTCACCCTGCCATGGAGAAAATAATAAAAATCAAGTAAGGGGAGTAATGCACATCGCTTTGGATGAAAGCTAAAAAGCAATTAAATAAAATCACAAAGGTAAATGAAAGGACTATTGGGTCTGGACAGTATTTTACAACCTCAAGGTAAATAAATAAATAATCCAAAATTGGCTGAGTCACCTAGATAGGTCACTGGAGCAAGCCAATAAGATTTTATGTTGCCCAACATTTTGGTATTTGGTAGAGAATGACCCAGAGAATGTGCCTTGCTTGGTATGCAAATATACACAAATATTGATGACATTTTTTTTATTATTTTGATATTTGTTGAACACATTCATTAATTATTTGTCTGAGAGTTGGTTATTATCCCTACCTTTGTTATAATCATCAACCACCATTATGACCTATACCCAGCCAGACTGCTTAACCTGGCCTTACTTGCTAGATATTATTCGCAATGAGTTGCGGTGTGCACGTCAGAGTGTATATACTGTATGTGCAAGGAGCTATAAACCACCAAACAAACCAAACAAAACAAACACAGGCACTGGTCTAATGCAGACGGTTTACCATCCCATGCAACACAATAGGTTTAATAAGGGTTGTACCTGGGAAGTGGGGCCTGGAGAAGACCATTGATTGGCCCTTAGCTGTCATCATGCTTGGGGCCACTAGTTACCACGACTTGAGCTGACGCTGGGTCTCTGGTTGCTTAGTTTAAATTGGCAAACAAAAAAGAAAAGAAGTAAAGCCCATGTGGCAATAAACTAGAAAATAAATATAAACAAAGTTTCTGGTTAGAGAGGGGGCAAATGACACACGGACTGAAACAGAACTATATCCCAAATCCACCAAGGAGGCTTGTGATGCTGTCAGCACATTAAAGATTGTTTTCTCAGTCCACAAATAGCAGCTGTAAACGGTAACACCAATCCCCCAAATCCAGGTGTGGTGACGTCCCTTTAACTTGTGCTACAGGGAAGTAAGACCGGCCCCTCTAGGTGGGATGGTGCCACTGGCAAAAGAAAAAACAAAAGGGAAAGTGTATGCATGTGAGGTAAGTCAATTCAGTTGTAAAACCACCATTATCTTCATCACCGTTGTCATCCTCATAATCATCATCATCATCATGATTATCATTGCCACTGTCATCATCATCATTATCATAATCATCATTGTCATCATCTTCTTCATTATCAACATCATTGTCGTTACTATCCCCCTTGTCATCATCATACCACCATCACCCTTTCAGTTGTTGTTGTGGGTCTTGTGCATTTGTCCATTACTGCTAACTTCTTCATTACAGAGAGAGAGGCAAATGGTATGAAAACTGCTTTGGGTTCTGTCAGCCTTTTACAGCTTGAGTCTCTAATTATATTTATCCTAAAATATGCCATGGGGTGAAGAAATTAGATTTCAACAGCAGTCATCAATCAAATTCACACTTAACATGATCAGATCTCCAGCAGGCCTTTTGCAAACAATGGGAGACAACAATCTCTTGCTATAATTAATAAATGAGAAACTTGATTTTTTCCTGCATGTCAGGCTTACAAAATAGTTTTGGAAGAGAGCTGCCAGTGTTTTCTGTCCTGTTACTTACTTGGCATTAACATGTAAGTGCTATTCATTTTGTTCTGTTTTTAGTACTGACCCCCTCTGTCTGCTCCCCATGTAATTTATCACTCAAGATTATATCAAATTCAAACATGTGAACAGTAATTATATCAGGGGATTATCGGCCTTTCTTAATTCAATAGAGACACAAAAGAACAATTCATCAGATTTCACTAAATAAGTAAGTAAATAAATAAATAAATAAAACTCCATCATTTAAAAGCATTGCACCTGCAATAATGGAAACATTCTGGAAAATGCTCTCGAAGATTAAATTAACTCAGAAGCATGAAAAAAAAACCTGAGATGGGCCTTCTGTGTCGGTTTTACTCCCTATATTTCTAAGGGAGGGCGCTTATGAAATATTTGAAACGTTAACTAACATATGCTGTTGCCTGAGGACAAATAACAAGAGCATGAGAGGAATATAGAGCGCTTTGGTGAGAACGATTTTAGATATGGGTGTATTTTAAAGAGAGGCATCACAACTACAAAGGAGGATGTAATCTCTGCGGGTAAGTGTCTTTTTTGGTCATCTGTTAGAGAAATGTTTTCACTTAAATGTCCCCTCCAGATTTATATTGATTTTTTGTTTGTTTCTTTCCTCTCAATTGCTTTACTCCTCTGTGTTCAAATAGAAAAGGTGACAACCTTTTGAAATGTGATAGTTGGGGCTGGAGACTATAAATAACCCAGGGCTCAGTACCACGTGTCCCCAGCTAACTTCACTTTTTTTCCCATAAGCACAAATGAGATAAGCAAGGACATGATGCTCATTACAAATATAAAGAGTCTTCTGTGAATCACATCCCCATCCACTTACAGTACTCATTTTATTATCAGGTCAATTTGCATGGCAACATGCTGGAAACACATTAAATTATGAAATATTTGCAAATATCCAGTGCAGCCAAAGACAAATAGCTGTCAATCGGTACAAAAAGCAAAGCCAATTAGGATTTAGTTTGACACCACATGATAAAACGTAATTACAACTATTGGAAGGCACTGCCTGCTGATTTGAACATTTAACCTAAAATCTGTATAATCTTCCTCAGCACACTGTATATACACACAAACACATTACATCATTTACCTCATTATTTGACCTAACAAGCAACATGGAGGAATCAACACAGAGAGAATATGGTGTTGATTAGGGAGCAGTGATTAAGGAACACAGAACCAGAAGGCTTCAGGTTTGAACCCCAGCTCGAACAGTTGCACCCCTAAGCAAGGTCTTATTGCATAAGATGAATTACTTTGGTAAATGACCGGCTATATACCTAATGGCATAATAAGGACCAAGCACATCTCCCAGGTGAGGGCTACAGTGTGCTGGCCATTGGCAAGACAGCGTCAGACCTTCCAGTGCAGGGCTATCAATCTGAAGTCATGGAGGACTGTGCATGCTTCACACTGCTCTCAATCACTTCTTTTCATTTTTAAAATTTATTTTTAATGGTAAATCATATCTGGGGAAAGTAGAGCAGGAACACTGCACAAATTATGCTGCATGATGCAAATAAGATGACAATGTCTTTGTTTTTTGTTACCTTGATTACTGTATTGTACTTTATACTGTAGCGAACACACCTGCTCCTGTTCAGGCTACACTTTACTGTCTCACACCGTCCTTTAATGGTGATTTTTATGTTCTTTTGCTTGATTATAGACCTTAACGGTTTAACACCTGCATTTTATAATGCCCGTCTGAATATGTTCCTACACGTGCAGTTGGATCCTCACATGCTCCACTTCTCAATATCCCAAAGGTCAAAAGTAAAAAAAAGTGGTGAGGCAGATATGTATTATTTCAATTTATTACTCATGTTCTCTTCCTTTTATCAATAATGTCATTTATTATTATTATTATTATTATTATTATTATTATTATTATTATTATGTTAACAATGTATGGGAGTCATGTTCTCAAAGTTTTGCCTGCAGGTCAACGGCAACCCCTGCTTGTCTCATCGGATAATATGACAGAGGTCCTTTCTGTAGCTCACCTCAGAGTGACCTGCAGCCCACAAAAATCACATTGCCCACTTGCGTACAGCCCTTATCACCCTCTAGATCTACATCTGCACTCAATGTATGTGAATTTTAGGACTGTGGGAACAAAGTGTACCACAGTTTAAAGTGAACACATGAATTAAAAAAACATTCACAGTCACTGGCATCCTAATTGTCTTTGACCCCAGGTCCCTGTTCCCACTTAAATTCCGCCTTGCCTCGGGAACCACTGCACTTCTTCTTCCCCAGCTCCACACCATTGTGAAGCACCCAGGACCAGCCTTGCATGCCCTCTGATATACGTCGGAGCAGGAGTCGGAAGCCTCCTCCTCACTGGTCACCAGCCCTGTCCGCTCATTGGCTCAGCCAGTGCAGCAGGCCGTGCACAGAGAACAAACAAACCTCTGTTTAAAGAAAGGGTGAGGAGTAAAGGAGAGTACAGCGTACAAACACAGCTAGGATTCACTTGAGGATATGTGCTCCTTGCGTTAGGCGTTTCCCTCTCTGCGCCTTGGGGGGAAATGAGAATGAGCAGGGGTTCGATTCCATCCGTGCTTGGAATGGCATTAAGGGTTTCTCGGTAACGCTGATTGGAAAAGGCCTCCCAGCCCTGTGAGAAGAGTTCTTACGGAAGAATGTGTTCCATTTCACAGAATTCCACTAATCTCTCGCGGTGCTCCATCCTCATGTGAAGCGTGAAGCCCCTGGAAACATGTGTGACAATCCATACTCTCTGTCAATGTTCCACAATACAATCAGCCAATGAGCTCCACAGCAGCATTTAATGCATGCAAGTGTTAAGGCTATAAAGTTAATCCAGCCTTCCAACAGATTACGGTTAAGGAGTCCACAATGAAATAGCAATAAAAACAATGCTTGGTTCAAATTCTGTGGTGGAAAATTAAGGCATGCAGAACATGCTTCAGAAGCTAAATCCCACTCTTTTCTGATATAGCAGATATAGAAGTTAGTTTTGATAATCAACCCTGAAGCATTGAATCAACAGAAATATGACGGCCATTGCTGCTTTAGTATGTGGGGAATGAATACGCTGTGTCTTGCTGAATTCACCGTGACTTGAGATTTTGAACATTGTGGCTGTCAGCAGACACTTTCACATTTCACATGCCAGCACAAGCACACGTTGTAAATTCAGCTCTTGACATGTGTTTGGGGAAAGAGGACGGCACTGGAGCAGGCACCACGTCGCCTGTATGAATAGTTTATTATGTGAATGGTAATTGATTTTTGACGAAGCGCCACAATGCCACAGACAGCATGCGCTGATAGGAGTCATATGACGACTTTGCTCGGCCCGAGAGCTTCCTGGAGAAACACGTGCAGGAGCTGCTGCCAAGGCCTGTCTGGTTGGATTAATTCGCCCAGTACACTGTACACTGCCGATACAGTAGCGCTGGCAGGAACACTCTGCTATTGCAGGACAAGTCACTGCAGTCTGAGGCCATTAGTTCAATATTGTGAATTCAATCAGACTTCCATGACATAAATTGGGGAATTCCCAAACACCCTTCCCCCAGTCCATGCACAAGTACACACACTCACCAAAAAAATCCACGACAACCACAGAAAATGGCCAATAGTCAATGTAGTCATAGTCAATACCAATAGTAGCAACTTTAATAAACAGCTAGCAAATTACTTGGCAGTTTACGAATTTAGATGCACACTAGAAAAAACACTTCCAGTTGACTGGTCAGCCTGGCATCAGTTTCACAGCAGATCACAATAGTGTTCACAATAGTGTTAAAAGAGTCTCTTACAGCAACAATCTTGTGAACTTTTGCTTGAGGTAAACTCTTTTTTCACTGCAGTTCCTTCTCAAAGGTGTCTCTGTACCTTCAATAATGTCTGTCTCAGCAGAGAAATAGATAACTGGGTGTCAGCTGCTTACAGTAAAGCATTACTTTCATTTCTTTGGGAAAACATGTTAACTGATCTAACAAAATGTACCATGAGCTGCATCATGTAGGGTCACAGCTCCTGGTCTGAACTTGTCATGACTCATCAACTAGTCCTCTCAAAATAATGGAAATGAATTCAGTAAATGCAGATACATTATTTATTTGCCCAGGAGAGTGTGTTATTCAAGACGAGTTACTTGGCTTACAGTTTTACACTGGATGCTGTGTTATACATTTATACCATACTACAGTGTGACATTACCATCCTAGCCTTCCATAATTTAGTACATTTTGTTTGCTACCCACACACACACATAATATATGCAGTATAATGTGTGTGTATGTGTGTGTGTGTATTTCTGTACATAATTTTAATCGCCTTATCCATAGAAAAACAGCTCTGATACCAACTCATTTCAGTGTGTAATTGACACATTATTCTTGTTCTGTAATTGACATATTATTCTGAGATGAGCCACTCACCCCAGGGAAGTAAAGTTATAAGTTATGCCACATTTTTTTTTAATCAAAATGTTGTTGCTTTTATCCTCAGATTCAATTAAAATTACCAACAAAATATTGTCTGAGAGCCATGGTTACACACTAACACACTAACAAAGGGGACATCCAGCACGCAGGACAATGTGATCACAGGCCTTACTACTTTGGAAAAAAATTCCCTTTGGTTCCTGCTATGAAGGTTCTCTTCATACTGCGTAAGTGAGTCACAGGACATGAGCATTCCACAAACCTTAATTAGATTAAAAACAAAAGAAGTACATAATTTACTCACAATGCAACCATGCATTTGAAAGTTAGGTGTCAGGCTGCCTCCTCGCAAATTCTACACTCCTTTTAAGCATTCAAACTACACATTACACGTATGAAGGAATAAAGACATTGCAATCATTGAAGAAACAATTTGTCTGACTTTTAATTGTATATTCATCTGATGCCATTAAATGTGTATTGACATTTTCCCATGTTTACTGAAGAAAGAAAAATCTTGCATAACACAGGTTGGCTTGCATCATTTCTGTGCCTTCCTTGGAAGGCTGTTTTCCTTTGTAAATGCCCAGTGGTGAATGAGTGGAGGACAGGAAACAGCTAAAATGGTGCTGTCCATTCACCAAGCAATCACTGACAGAGAACTCACACATATACCTTGTAATGAGTTAGCCCATTCTGGTGTTTCATACAATCTATTTTTTCAATCGGACTGTAAAATATATTATGCACTGTTTAATGAAATTTTCATTTTTAATTACCTTGTGAGGACAGAATAATCTCTGTCCTGGCATGCAGAGGTCAAGGTCTTTTTTATTACACATCATTTATTTTATGCCTGTTTAGTGTTTAGGGTATGATATGAGTTATAGATTTACATTTTTTCTTCACTGAGTTCAAGTGATGGAAAATCATCTCACTTCTGGGTGACTGGAGCAGAATGAACCTGATTAAATACAACAGACATTTAATGTTGCAGGCTCCTATGATGCACTGGACAGCATCACAATCCAAGGGATAGAGGTACTTCCAAGAGCATGGTACTTTATATAGCAACCTCATCTTAGCTCCTCTTTAAAATCATCAATATACAGTATAATTCTCAAATTTACAACCAGTGGGAAAGGGCACTATTAGGTACTTCTTCTCAATAATATTTTACAAAACGGCTTTACAACCCCAAGTAAATGGCTGTTCCTCAGCCATCAGTATTGGGATTTAAAATTACATACATACAGTATAGTGTGGAATCTAAATGCATATGACTTTTTATATACCCTTGAAAATCCCAGCCTCTCAATGAAAGTCATGATTTGTTGCAAAATATTTTTCTTATCTCTTGACTGATCTTCTGATGAAGATTTTAGGATGACAGTGGGATTAATTGAGGATATCCCAACATTGTAAGAAATTAGGCACTGATAAAGAAACTTAACTCATGGAATGTGTCTTCTCCTTACTTAAAGCCTTGTACAAACTGATTATAAAAGACTGAAGAGACATCTTTTGTATCTAAATATTAATTCTAACTTCCATTTCCATAACTGATTGCTCAAGTTAGAGCAGAAAGTCTTGCATTGCTCTTTGAATAACCTCATGTGAGAAGGCCGGAAGGGTTCGCCTGAACTCAGTGATACAGTGTTCTTTGCATGACAGAGGTGAACGTCAGTTCCAGAGTCATGTGCAAAGCCTGCTTACTATGACCAAAGCAGATGAACAGCCTCCTTTTAGATAACGTCAATAATTAATCCTGCCATTGTACAGAGCCAGTAAGTGTGGGAATGATTTATTGTCAGCTCTGAGTCCATGCCTGTTTTCTGTGGACCCTACTGGATAGCAGACATAGTATGGCAGAACCTGGAGAAGAATGCCAGCCATTCCTTAAAAATGGCCTGATGGCCATGCCAATTGGAGAGTAGAACGGTGTAATTCTGTGACTTTCAATCATGTGTGCTAATTTAACATTCATTCTGCTCTGTTCGGAAAACAGGCGTGAATTATTTCACCATGACTGGGCATAGTGGCTTCTAATGAATAGGATGTGAATGTGGAGACCTGTTTCATACCTTCCTGATGTTGTGCAATGAAGTGTGAATCAAATGTTGAATTACCACTGGAATGGTGTATAGGCACAATAAGAAAATAAATATGGAGATCTGCTGATGCTGTCTGCTCAGTCTTGCATTTCTTGAAGTGACAGAGGGATATGCACACAGAATGAAGTAATTGCCTGGCATGTAGTCTGCACTCTTTAGTCTACATTTCTTATCACACTTACCTGTGGGATAACACGCTTTTCTGAAACAAGTGATCTATATAATTGTTATATGATATTAAGCTATATAATCACACATTTTATATGTATCTCTTCCCATCATAATGAAGATGATTATGTAACTCCCAGCTTATTGTGGCTAGAGAATGAGATGCTAGACCACCTTGTGATATTAGAGGTAACTAACTAACCTGGCAAATGCAGACAACTACGGATTACACACTAAAACCTAATGATTTCGCTAATATAGTGAATAAACATAACAAACCTCTGTATTCAACTTCGGGTGGTAAAACTCCGCCAGTTACATAGGCAAGGTACATTAGTTTTAAGAGGGTTGCCTTACAGTCTGGGGCACCAGCTAATATGACTTTTAGGCTGGCATATGACATCAGTAATAATACTTACATCTTAGAGTATATTGTTCTCAACACGGTGCTGTTTTGTTCACTTATGCACACCAAGCACCAATACATTTATTGAGCAACTGTCAGATATTACATTTCTTTAACTCTTGCTATCTTTGAATCCAGTCCAAATTCAAAGAATCAGGCAGTTGGACCAGCTGATAAATATAAACCTAGGTAGTAAAAGAGAAAGAACTAGCTTGAAGAACACGTCATTCATCTCACCTTGGAGGACAATTACCGTTTCTCAGTGACTTCTCAAATACCTCACTTCACTCCTTCCCTCCTCTCTCTCTAGAAACCATGCGTAAACTCGAGTAAAGCTTGACAAATTTACTCAGATAATTGATTTTGAGCCCTTTCTCTACGAATCACGTTCCTATCGTCATATGATTACGCTTCTTTCAAGTTTAATCAGAGTTGGATAAAGTTGCTACTGGGAGGAGATTTGTGCTCTGAGGCCACGGGAGATTGGTCGAGAAACCGCTGCACGCTGTTAGTTAAAACAGCTGTCAAATCAAACATGACCACTCCCACTTTCCCTAAAATAACTGGTCGCGGAATGCCGGTAGTATAAAAAAAGACTAAATGAAAAGTTGTTTCTTTTTTAACCGAACATCTGCCAGAGGAGCTTTTCATGACAGATTCTTAAATGGCTGAGGAAGTGTTACTGTGCAATGCGAAACTCTCAGGGGTAAGTTAGTGTATACGAATGGTAAATTTAAGCAATCGTGAATTAATGAGGTGCTAAACTATGCAGCCGTGCATTTGGAGTTATGACTGGGTCAGAGGATCCGTCCCTGTTGTAGCCTGGGAAACTCAAACTATAGTGAAGCATACTTTTAAATGACTCGCTTCTTCCTTTGGATTAACATTGCAGTGTTTTGTGGTTGTGGTCGAAGGGATGCTGCTGAAAATCATAACTAGTAAGGCAGTTTTGTGAAGTGAACTGAGCCTTATTTTTCAATCAGTTGTTTTGATAACCTTTTACACCGTGAGAAATCTATGTATTACAAAACAACCCATACATGATGATGTGACCACAGTTGGTCACTACCACTTCCTTGTCAATTAAAAGTGTATGATTGCATCGTATATTTTAAGATTGCTGATGTTATCTGTTAACATTATACTGTAATAATGTCTATATCTTAGTATTAATCATAGATGTTATTTCAAAATGCTGTTCCCAAAATGTGTCCTCGATTAAGTAAAGTGTCTTGTGCATGCTTAGTTGTGCATTTATTGTCGGTGTGGATTACGTAGACTGATTTCTGTCGAGGTTAAATGAAAACATTTACTTCTGCTTGGCATCTGTAAATACATCACTGCAAAGTAGGCAAGTTTCTGAGGTTTTGGTCTGTTTTCATTGGTACCCTAAGCCGCAACGTTTTTTGCTCGTTATAAGGGGGGAAATGCAAGTCAGGAGAGGGTGACTAACTGTATAACTGTAAAGTAACCTAGCAGACAGGTTATGTGGGTGTTAAATCGTTTTTCTTAATCTGTAACGTTCTATTCTGGGTTTTGCTGGGTCACCATTTAGCAATCGGATTGACTTTGGTTGCTTTCATTATCGAACTTTTCGTTTGGAGAATTAAAGTTAGCCCTTACTGTGACTGAGAAAGGCGTTCCTCTGATCATGGAATTTTGATATTTGATTGAAGCACATCCCCAATAGGCTACGCGTCTATGTCAGGGTTTTCCCTACCATAGAAAGGCTTAGGCGCTGCGCATAAGTGTTCCTGCGGAGCGCCTTGAGCCGAATGAACGTAAAACGGCATTTAGGCGACATATCAGAATTAATGTAAAAACAACGGTGAGAGTTCAAGAAAAAAAAAATGGAGATGTGACTTGATATCAAACGGAAAGGTAAGATGGCAACAGGAACGACCTGCCAATCAACAATCAGTGTTTGGACGAACGTTTGTGTGATGGGTGTGTGACAGATGCTCATCGCCAAGCTAATCGAACAGCTCATCGGATATTTCTCTGTACCGTCAACTCGGGATGTCATGGTAGTTACAAGTTCCATCGACTCAGATAAGCACGTTGCCTCAACAAAGAATAAATGAAGTATAAACTTTTTTTTGTTGGAGAGTAATTCTTGTGGATGTTAACAATAGCGACAGCAAACAGAATATATAACTAATGTAGCCTATTTTACAACTAAAGAAATTGCTAACCTCCATAGATATTCATGTACTAAATTAAGTTACGTTAGCCAGCGAAGCTAGGTAGTTGACGTTACATAAAGATACCTGGACTGAACTAATGTTGGTATCTAAAGTGGCTTGGTAGCTAAACAAAGTTAGGCTGTGTTCACACGTAATGTCTTTTCCTGATGATAACCGCTGGTCAAAGCGTGTTTTCATACAAAAAACGCTGTTCCAAAATGCAGCTGAGAGCGTCCTTTGTTACCATAACTTACACTAACACAGAGTTAACGTTAGGTAACAGGCTAGTTTTGCTAGCGACTGAAATAAACACAAACACCAACTAGAAACTCTTAGGACCCGTCCAGTTTTACTCCACAAATGAATATTGGTGATACAGTTTAACTGTCATGTCATATATTTCACTGTGGTCTGATTCGAACATAATAAGTTTCTCCACCGCTACCTTCTCCAATTTTGACGTTGCTATGGGACATGACAGATCTCAAATCAAGAAATTCTCTCTGTCTCCTTTATGTCCTTTGGTTGCATTGTCAAAATAATTACATATGTATTTCAACATGTTTATTCTTCCTATGTTTACAAGTGAAGGTAATCCACATATATTTTCATTAAATCTCAAACGTTACTTGGTGAAATGAACAGACTTTTGACTATAAGTGCAATAAGTGTTGCCAGCTTTCTTTCACAAATGTGGTAAGGATAATGGTCGAAAACAACGTGAAAAAACGTAACTTAAAATTTCCTTTGAAAATTACTTCCAAAAAATGACAAGCTGACTAATTGGGATACACATGTGAAGTTTTGCCCCTATGGCGGCCTCAGTGGAAGAAAGTGTGTGCCGGATATGAAGAAAATCTGAATATTAGAACGGATCTGATTCCGCACGGGATGACCTTATGGTTAACGGAATGTGTAAAAACACGATTACACACATTACTGTACAAAGTCTTGATAATTCTGATTTGAGTGAGCATCAGACCATGAAATATGATTAGTCTTATCACTCACATACATGAACTGTGAATCTAGACAACCAAGTTATCTGGCTGAAGAAACATAAAGTATAGCCTACATGATACAAGTTATGCTGTGTGTGCCTCAGATGTTCCAGTAAATGTACATTTGATTATCATGAATACTCGCTGAAGCTGTGCAACTCTTTCACTGCAGCCCTGGTGGTGTACTCTGTGACGTTGATGGGTGATAACGTGGTTTACAGAAAAATTGCAGGAATTAGAAAATTGGGGAAAAGCAATTCCCTACCCATGATTTCCACTTTTTGTATATTTTTTCTGTTTTGTGAGATGTGAGTGAACTTAAGCCTGTGCAGATGTCTTTAAAGACACATTAGCTAATTTACTTGTCACAAGGTGTCATTGTCCTCACATCCGTTCTCACATGTGCATGCACAAGGAGCTCCATCTGACTGTTTACAGGCTAAATTAAGTTTTCAGCCTATGTTCTGTGCTCCCTCGTGGTCTGGCTGTCTTGTTTGAATGTGTCCTCTTGCCTTTTGTCCTCCTGGATTGAACATAAGAAACGCCATTTGAATAAATGGGCGGCAGTGTAGCATAGTGGTTAAGGAGCAGTAACTGAAAGGTTGCTGATTCAATCCCCACTGGTACACTGATGCTGTAGCCTTGGGCAAGGTACTTAACCCACAATTGCCTCAGTAAATATCCAGCTGTATAAATGCATAATATTGTAAAGAACTGTAACCTATGTAAGTTGCTTTGGATAAAAGCATCTGCCAAATGAATAAATGTAAATGTATATATCTTGTTGTGCTCAGTAGAAAGTACAAAAGGGTTAAGACTCATTTTGTATCATTGTAAGAGGTATGCTCATTTGGGAGCCTATAATCAACATTGCTTAGGAGATGCTCTCATCAGTAGCAGCTTAAAAATGTTTACCTGTGTAGGGTCTAAGATCTAAGTGCCTTCAGACAGAAGTTGCTGTCGCAAGGGGTCATCCAGGACCAGCTTATGGCCCCTAAAGGCATCCACCATCTCTATTTCAGTGTCATATCTCTCAGGGTTGCGGTAATGCAGGACTATGCCCTCGATATGAATTGTAGTTCCTTGAGGAACTTTAATGAAGATGGTTTGATTTGGGAGCTTCATCCTCGTGGATGTATCATGGTGGTCGTATGACATGGTAATCTCCTGTTTAGGTGTATTGACAAGCCGTCAGGCTCCAACTCTCTTCTCTACTCGGGTTTCTACAACCTCATCCCTGATGGTCATTCTAGCCATGTATTTCTCTAAAGAGGCACTAGCTCACAGGCCACACAGTGTTCAGTGGTGTCTCTGATGAATGGGTTGCTAGGGGACACCCAGTGGGTATCTTTAGTGAGGATACACATATCTAAGTTAGGGATAAAGTAAGCAGCCAGGTTGTCTAGAGAATGTGTTGGAGATTAGCCGCATACTCTGTTTGTTATGTTGCATGCAACATCAGTAAGTAGGTGACTTCAGTTAGTCATGTGACCCTCCCCCCCGACCCGTGAAGGACCTAATGGCCTAATCTGGTCAGAGTGTACCGATTTATAGTCAGGAGTAGTGGTGAGGGCTGCCATACACTTTGAAAGACTGGCTAGGGTGTCCTTGATGGACGCCAGTTCTGACTTTAACTGGAGGGGGACCTTTGGCTCGAACCTCTCCCCTTTACCTTTGGGCTTGTGGTCTCGGTGGGAGTCACGATCTCTGTGTGCACTCGATTTCCCACCCCTACTAATACATCCCGAGCCTGTGCGGGAATCATATACACCACGATCTCCCTGAGTGTGGCATGGCCTCCCCGTGCAGCTTGTGGATTGCACATATAGCGTTCAGTTTCCTCTTCAGAGGTTGAGGATATTTCAGGTTCGGAACGACCCGTGGGAAAAAGACTGGTAGCAGTCAACTGGGCCCGGTGGCCAGCGCTCTGATCGTCGCTTTGGAGTGACTGCATCCCAGGTTTGGGTCCCAGTTTAGTGCAGGCCCCAAGGCTTTCTGGTTCCAGAGGGGAACCTGTCCCAAAAGGCGGGACTGTTGACGTGGTAGGCTTACCCGACTCCGTCGGTTTGGAGGCAAAGACCTCCTGTGCCCTGGTGCGGGAAAGTTCACTCTTCCCTCTGCGTGAGGGTAGATACTGCCGCAGCATGGCTTCGTTCACTCTCAGTGAGCCTAGAGGCACACTCCTCTAAGGCCTCAGTGGTGAGTTTGAGGTTATGGTGCAGGCCTTCAAGCTCCAAACTGGTCTGCCTACGGTAAAGAAGAAACAGAAGAAGAAGAAGAAACATCATCTGTTTCTTGTAATGTGAGAGTGATGCAAATGGGGTCTTGGTCAAGCTGAACCAAATTGTTCACCCCTGTTTCATACTCTTCAGCAGTATGCTGTTCCAGCTCTTCTCTGTGTCTATCAAACAATTGGATGAGCTGGGCGACAAATTTCATAATGGTAATCTGCTCCAAAGGAGGGGGTTTATCCTTCATGGCTGCAGATTGCGAATTACGAAGGCTCATCTCGGAACCTATTGGAAATTTATTTGGCTCAAAAAAAAGTGCAAGGTGTGCCTGTTGCACTAGTTTTCACTTTCTTTCAACCAAATTTTGATTCTGTTTAGTATTAATATAGTTCTATCACATCTAGAAGTTATTTGGTCCTGCATAAAAAATGCATTGTAGATGATGTCATCTTTTTCCGTGTGTCTGGACAAAATATTAATCTTAGTTCCTTAGCTCAATACACAATGGTGTAATACCTTTCTTGAGAGTATAACTGCTGTGGCTCACCTTGGATTCAAATTGGCAACCTTTCTGTTTCATATCCTATACCTTTCTACCAAACTCCACAGCCACCCCAATTTGACAGTTTGCCTTTTTAGATATAAAAAGTCTATATGATAGTAAGATCTATGGTGCTGGTAGTAATACTGTTGTCAGGTAGTTTCAAGGTTGTTGCAGTGGTACATAAAATTCAAGTTTGTCAGGTTTAGTTGCAAAATGATAGCTTGCTGTGCCTGTGAGTCTGTTTGAGAACTTTTAAATCCTCTGTAACCTATTAACACTTTGTACTATGTCTCTCAGTTAAGCTGTGTGTTCTGGAACTGCATGTTAGAACGTCAGCCAAATAAGTGTATTAATGACATGGTCCATTGCCTAGATCCAACTATAGTAATTGCACTGAAGTGAACTTCATGTGGTTAGATCCTTCCCCTCTCTCATTATTGATCTGGTGCAGGTTTCTTTTGGATATATATATATATATATATATGTGTGTGTGTGTGTGTGTGTGTGTGTGTATGTATGCATAGTTAGCTTTACCATATAGCTATTGTAATTCAGGCAATATACTATAACTTGGGCAAGATACAAAATGCTTAAACACCACCATTATAACTGAAAGCTGTGTTAAGCTGAATGCTTTACTTAAAGAAAAGCAGATTTTTTTTCTAAAGTAGGTTAATTCGTCTGTTTTGAGGTAGCAGTTTAAGCAGCATCATTGCACAGCTTTAAAGGAAATAATTCATTCATATGGCCCAAGTTTAGATTACACATGTAGTGAGTGAGGGATTTCTTCCTTTGGACTTTGTTGATATGGCAGGTTTTGACTAGATTTGGCTATGGTCCAGTTGTTAACTGAATTCCTTTATGATGTTCTGTCAAGTGGAGACCTACATGGTTGAAAGCCAGAACATAATGTACCATAATGTACCATTTTTCAATATCAAACAGACAAACTTGTTTGCAATTCATAATTCTTGCTATTGCACTTAAGTCAGTGTAGTGTTTACCCTATCTGCTAAAATGTTAGCACAATTCCCTGTACCTGTGTAAGTCTTCATATGAGATGCATATACATGGCTTTAATATAATATAAAATGGGAGTTTATTTATTCTCAAAGGAGTATGTTTTAGTGACCACAGCTAACCACAAATTGTGCCACCTTCCTCTTAATCACATTTTTTTAAATCACAAGCTGTGTCTGGTAGTATTGTGTGTGAATTTATCTAAAATGTAACATCAAAGCTGTGTCTAAAATTACATGCACTCAACTGAAGTTAATGGAGGAGAGTGTTGGTATCACTAATGCAAATTAAGTGACTAGAGGCTACATTTACAAGTTGGTATCTGGTATCTAGCTAAACACCACTGTCTGCAAAGTAAATATTTACGTATTTCTTATCAGACACCCTTCCAGAGAAACTTGCACTGTGGTTTTATAATACCCTTTTATGTCTTGCAGCTGATATTTACAGAGGCAATTCAGGTTGAGCACACAAAACATTCTTTATTACAAATGTGTGGAATTTGTGTGGTATTTATTTTTCAAGTTACCATCATCATACACTTGTAGTCAAAAAAATCATTGCCACCAAGAAAAATAAATTATCCCAAGTAATTTGTTTCATTCTGATCCACACAATTGAGATCAGTATAGGCTGAACGTTTTGGAGGCACAGGATTATAACCCCCTTTGTTAATGTGCCAGAAGCATGAAGGTGTGATTTGAAGGAGGACACTGATGGCCATTAGAGTCACCTGACATAAATCCCATTGAACATGCTTGGGACCAAATTGCCAGGTAAAGCTCCAGGAACCTTCTAGGAGTTCTGGACTGCTGTATAACTCACCATATAGCTAAAAGGTGTCTACAGGATATTAAAACATTTCAGGTCTGGATGGTAACATTTCATGTATCTCATAGTGTTATTGTCAGATTTTCTGTGAACAATTAGCTCATTATATGCTTGCTGTAAATTAAAACATGCTGCAGAAATTGGAGTATTTGGTAAGCATGAGATGTTCATGTACATTTTCCTGGAAGGCATCAGTTTGCAAGTGAACCCCTAAGGGGATGTTGTAAGCAGGAATAGTTAAACTAAATGACTAATAACTGACTTGTAACTTTTATCCTGTGCATTTTGCTGGCTGTCAGATTTTGGGTACAGCCCATAAACAAGAATATGATCTCTGTGCAGTCAAAGGCTGGGATCATGTGAGGTCTCTAACAAGAAACCTCTTGCCCTGTCTAGCAGTGATGCATACAATGGAACTGTTTGTTCCAACCAAAAAATAAATAAATAAATAAAATTACTCGTATTATAATAGATCCATTGTAACACACCTGAAGACAGATTTCATTTGGGTGTGTGAATTTACTGAAGATTAGGCAGAGTTCAGAGGCTATATGTTCTGTGTTCAGCATCATACCTGCCTGACATGAACAATTTCTGACAAGCTGTCAGAATACATAGCAAGGGAGCACTTTGTGCAAGTTTACCTTTTATGCTAAAGTATACAGCAGTGTACGAGTACAGGGTTAATGAGACATACTCCCACAAGTACAGGATACTTTCTCTTTTTTTCCAAATGTTTCACAAAGGTAGTTAAATTTGTTGTGTAACTTTAATTTAAGGACATTCTAACGTAAAAGAAGTTTAAATGTAAACAGTGGAGAAGTTGTATTATTGTTTAAATTGTGATCTGTTTCATTTGTTTGCTGCTTTACCTTGCAATCAAGACCCTTGTTGTTAGCTATAGGATATGTCAATGAAATTACATTATTGTACCAGTTACGGTTTTGCTTCACAAAATGTGCTTTTTTCAGAGAGATCTCAGCAACAAACAAAATATTTTTACCTTTACCAGCAGATTTCATTTAATCACAGGTGTTAATGATAGAGTACTGTATAATGACATTAGTATCAACAGAATAGCAGATGAATTGTATTTTAACATTTTCACAGCCAAGCTTTGCCTTAACCCCAATTCGGACACTGATTTGCAATGTTTCAAAGACCTTTCTTGTGTAGATCACGAGATGACCAATGCAACACTGCCATTCATAAGAAAGATTACGAACAGATTCACATGTATAGCCAAGCTCTCATGCATTCCAAGGTAACATGTGTGAAAACTGAGTTATGCATACCCTCACAAGTACACAAGTTGACTTTGGGTCCTAAGAATCTCGAAGTATTTGGTCTCAGGATTCCAGTTGCCGATGGCATTCAGCACGTTGCATCTATTTTGTAATACTCTGTGTGGTTCATTTGTTTGTTGCTATGGGAATGTTTTAAAATGGTTACCAGAAAATAAAAAGAGCCCTGGAGTTTTTCAGGAACTAACAAACATGGCTCTTTCTTTCAGAACCTCACCCCATCCCTCCTGGCAGTGGCCTTCCTGGCCTCCTTTGGCAGCTCCATGCTCTATGGCTATAACCTGGCCGTAGTGAACTCACCTGCAGAGGTAAGCGTGCCAGGTAGATGCTCCTTCGATGAACAGCACACAGGTGAACCTGCAGAATCTCCTATCATCTCTATCTGGGAGATTCTGAGAAGTCGCATAGGAGATCAGTGAGAAGAATTCGAAAATGTCATGCCTGGTTCATAAGACTGTGCTGCTCTGTTTGGAAATAATGACCACAGGAGCAAACAGGTTCGGAGTGTTGAAGTGATGGAAAAGGGAATCCATTCACAGTGTTTAAAACAGAATTTAAATTATTTGTCCTTTCTCCATTTTTTGTTTTAGTTAAAAACAATTAACCTAGTAAATTTTAGCGTTGCATATACTGCATCTAAAGTAGATGGTGAAAGTCAGTCTCGGCAGTGTTACATGTAGAAATGGTTAAAGGTAAATATTGCTGGGTATAATCAAATGGCACAAATTATTGTGCAGTATATGATGTGTTGGAATGTGTTTCAGATGAAACTGGAGAAAATTACACGCTTTGAAACTCTACTTTTTTTCTTCAAACCACGAGTTACACTGACTGTTCTACTTACTGCTTCTTGTAGTGAGTCCATTAAAATGGCATGCTTGAAATATTTTGTTTTGCGCCTGCTGTGGTGGCTTTGTGCCAGCAAGACTCTGCTAGTCAGCTCAGTTGAAACCTGCAGAAAAAGAGCCATGGAACTATGCTTCAAACATGCAGATTTGCAAATGTAAAAGGTTTGATTTAAATGAACATATTTTTGGATATTCAGCTGCTGCCTCACAGAAATGACAGTTTTCTTTCCACTGAAATTTCTCTTGCACTTCCATTATAGCTGAAGTGAAGGGAACTCTTAAGTTAAAAATACATTCTTGTCAGCTAATCATGTGTTTATTGGTACCATGTGGGAGAATCAAATGAGTACAGCCACAGTAAGCATTCATTTTTCCATTGGTGTACAGTTGTGACATTGTGATATCTGAACCTTGCTCATCCAAAAGTACTTAATTTGTGTGTGTTATAAGAACATAGAAGTCTAAATATAGAAATCAAATGAAGACCACTTGCCATAGGTATACACATCATGAACCTTTTTCCATAGGCAAGAACAAATGCAATCTGCCATAATTTGGCCTTGCTCAAGAAATTAGGCTTTTATGTAATTTTTAAAATGTAATTGTTATAAGTGCTTTCAGATTTGAGATGTTTTTTACAGGAGGCAAATGCATCCAACCCAAATGTGGTTTGTATTCAGTAGTCACCTTTTGGGGCTTGCTGTGGATTCTGTAGGCACCCTGATACATTTGCTCAGCAATATAAACATTCTGGATTTATGTTATTATATATTCTTTTTTATATTTACATGCTTTTATTGAATCATTGATATGATTTTCAAAAAAGATAAATCATGCCATCATTATCAGCGGGGAGACTGAGTCTTAAGCTCAGCACTGTATACTGTTTATCATTGAGTGTTGGGAGGCCCCTGGGAATATGGGATTTTTATCAAGTCAGATGCTCAAAACAGTCGAGTGCTGTTTTCGAGAATGATTCAGCCCTAACAATCATCAATATTCAGGATCTTCCCAGGCTCCAGCAGAGGTTAGGGCAGCACACAGTGTGGAGAGGCAAGTAAACAATTTACGGAGGGGTGTGGAAGTGGCATGGTTGTGCTAGGCCTGTGCTGAATGGCTTTAACAGTTACATATCAGCTGTATTGTCATGGTTATGCAATGAACGGTTACATAATAATATCCCGGAGCAAGAGGGCAGACAGCAGCACACCATTCACAGACCAGTGGGGGTGTCCTTGATTTGAAAAGCTCTAGCAGTCACTTTCTGAATGTTGTGATGGCATATACTGTATACCATCCGAGTTATGAGCTGGTGAGGCATACCTCATATCCATACAGAGCAGTATTACGCCCTTTTTGGGGATAACTACAGAAATAGTCACCTGGGCTATGACTCCACAAAAGCAAGTACTTATGCTCCCTTTAACCTCAGTTACATCACAGAATTTGAATGCAGTCCTGTAAGAGATGTTCCCTAGTGACAGCATACAGTATTACAGCATACGCCTCCAAATCCCCAACTTTGATTGTTTTGCATGATTCAGACCTAACAAGCTACAACTCACTCATTCAAAATAATACAAACTATTTCATAATCTCGTGTGTATAGATAGAGACCAATGTTAAACCTCTGTGCTCCCCCTGATTCTGCTAAATTGATCTTGTTTTGCTAATTGCTAGCTACTCACTTTAAGTTTGTGTGAGGCGTTTGGCCAGATTTTTTTTATGCAACTTGGTTTTTTCTTGATACCAGTAATAACAGTGAATGTCTTTTTTGTGCACGAGTGACTTGGTGTTTTTGTACACTGAAAGCGTTTCTTGTGGTGATCGAATACACTGCACATGCCTCTGTTACACTCATCCGGTTACACTGATGAGTTGAAGGATAGCGTTCTTTATTATTTAAAGTTTTTTTGTGTGCTCTTTGACTGAACAAGTCATTAGCAGATGAAATGGGCTGTCCACACTTCACTAACAGCGTGGCATTCCTGGCGTTAATGGACAGTAATCTGAGGAATGCCTTGGAACAATTCCCGATTTTGTCAATAAGTCACACGGTAGAAGTGTCGGAAGGTGCATTCCTCTCCCGGAACCAACAGAGGGGAGGCTGTTCAGTTCTTCAGAGGAGCTACTGAAAAAGTGAATTGATAAGACGTTACCAACACCAGGCTGAGGCCTCCTAAAGTGATTAGGAGAGACCAGTGTAAATAAAGGAGGAGGCCCTGAAATTGAATTTGTCTTTGGCCTGAAATGCGAAGGGGAGAGCAGCAACACTCCCGTGAGAGGCCACGGTCTCTAGTTTGGCTCCATGTCTGTATTTTCCCAAAGCAGAGCGAAGAAGCAATCTTTCATATGTGTAAATCGAAATCTATTGAATCTGGCTGATTTTCTGGGAAATCTGTCAAGGCTCTGGAATGGCTGTATTGTTGTGGAGCCTGTAAATAAGCCTCCCTTTTGTCTGTAACAAGAATCAATTACTGCTGACCTGCATTAACACACTGGTGAAAAAAACAGCCATTGCAAATGCATTGCAAACAACACATTACATACAAAATTTTGTCTTGGCAGGTTTATGTACCATTTGAGATCAATTTTCACTTAACCAGTGCTGGGGTTTGAATTTAGATTGCTTAAGTCGGTAGAATGAACAAGATACGCATGGAATATGCCTTTGCAAAGTTGCATAACAGAATAGCATAGCAAATTTTGCTAAGTCTGAACATGCAGCCAGCCTCACTGGCTAAATTTTCTTATGTTATTCTAATGCGTCATTGAGCCCCACTGTGTGTTAATTAGGCTACTATCCGGCACATATGGTCACATATAGCTTAATGAACGCAAATGAAGTGCAACAAAAATGGGCAGCCATTTATTACCTATGTTATTACATTCCCTGCAATACAAGTGTATCCAATCTTATTTAAGTCATTCGCTCATTACTGACTGACTTATCGTGACCCACAGTCTGGGTCAGGGGACAGACCTGTAACTATTTTGGTTGTAATTGCATTAACAACATTGCATTCTGAGCATTTGTGCGTACAGTAGAGACGGCAGCGTGGATGTAAATGTGGATATAATTTTAACCTGCAGGTTTCATCTGCATTGTCTATGCAGCTCCATTGACATTAGTCTCCGACTTTGTTTTAGGCCTAACTGATGCCAGTCTCTTCTTTTTGTAGTACATTAAAGACTTCTATAATCGCACCATTGTGGGTCGCAATGGCACAGGCCTGGACGAGGAAGCCCTCACTCTGATGTACTCTCTCACTGTGTCGGTCTTCGCCATTGGAGGACTGGTGGGCTCTTTGATGGTGGGCACGCTGGTCACTAAATTCGGGAGGTAGGACACAGGCACCTCACTGCCGCTTTTTGAATGGTTCCGTGCTGACCTGCTTGGATTGCATTTGATTAAATGTTATTATGACAGCATAAGGGCTGTTGGTCAGTGGAAATTGCCTAGTTTTGATGATTACTGTTTTCAAACTGAGGATTTCCCTCTCATCTTTCTTTAGCTATCAAATGTTTTTCCTGAAGTGTCGAAAAGATACTGTGTTACACATTTCTGCCTTCTTTGTTAGATGTTGAAACCTTTAATAGATCATGTGGTTAGACCATAGATACTAAATAAAATAATTAAGCATGAACATGGTGTCTATTCTATTTGTCTAATGAATGATTTTAGCACAGGGTTCATTAGTAGTAGTAGCAGTAGAAATAAGCTACTAAGTGTACTTAATGTTGAATGATAGTAAACTTTACCTCTCCTGATCTATTATCAGACAGTATGGCTGATGGAGTCTCTGTAGTTTTACACATTGATTCAGTATTTCTGTGTCAATGCTCTCGCCCTGTGTCCGTGACCTGTCTCAGATCTATAGACTATGACCAGTGCATGATTGCAGGCTCTGTTTGCCGCTGCAGGAAAGGGACCCTTGTGAACTCCACTGTGCTTGTCTTTGTTGCGGGAGCCCTCATGGGCTTCAGCAGGACATGCGCCTCCCTGGAAATGGTCATCATCGGCCGTTTTGTCACAGGGATACACTCAGGTACTGCACCTGCACGAATCATCCCAGGAAACCGACAACCTATCAATTCACTGTGCAGATTACATTGAGAAAGGATATACTTTCACAATAAACAAATTGTATTTTTTTTCTAATTGAAGTGAAAAACTGAACAGTTGAACTTTATTACTGGACATATTTAGTGGCTTACAACTATTTCGTGACTGCATAAATTGTGAAATTTTGGAGCAAGAGCATGTAAACATTACTCATGGATCTAGTTAAAGGCTCTTAAGACATTATTACTCTTTAGACAAGTGGGCACAGAGTACAATGGGAAACGTTTCCTGCTCATTGAGGATGCCTCACATTGCACTCTATCTATAACAGTATCCCTTGGTTTGATGTCAGATCCTGTGTAGGGACAATGGATAGAGGGGAATGTTAGAAAGTGTGGAACACATTTCATGCTGTTCTCTCCTGGTCCGGCAGGGATCAGTCTAAGTGTGGTGCCCATGTACCTGGGAGAGATCGCTCCAAAGAATGTCCGCGGCTTCCTGGGGCTCATCCCCAGCATCTTCATCTGCATAGGGGTCTTCAGCGCTCAGATCCTGGGGCTTCATGAACTACTGGGAAAGGTAATGCAATGACCACCGGCCATGTGTGAACCTCATGTTTTCAGGAATAAAATGCATTATGACTTTGGCCTGAGCAATGCTATTAACATTACTCAAAAATGTTAACATTTGCAAATACATTTACAAGTTTAACTTTGTTGCATTTTTAGAAAAACTCAGATCTAATGTGTACATTTTTTTCTTTTATACCATACTTTTTGTTCATATTTAGTCAGAGGCATGAATAAATATGGAAGGCATTGTACTGTGTATGATCAACATATGCCTGATGTCTCCATTTCAGTGACAGCCGGCACATTTGCCTTAAAAGTGCACTGAGGGTATTTCTCTGCAAATTGTCATTAACTAACCGGTGTTACTGTTTTACCTTTATATCAAGAGGAGTTCCCAATAACAATTTTACAAGTACCAGAAAAGAGTACCCAGGGAAAGTGCGTAGTTTTCTATATCAAGCACACAGTAGGCAAAGTAGGCGACAATGAAAGCTTGGTACATTCAACTTTGGCACTATACTTTCATTCAGCTGGGCCGAGTGATGAGCTAGGAGGAGTCAGAAACAGATTGTGCACACGGGTCTTTGTGCTTCTGTATCCGCAGGCAGAGCACTGGCCTCTCTTCCTCTCCTTGGTGGTGGGGCCCACCCTCATCCAGCTCATGCTGCTGCCCTGGTTTCCAGAGAGCCCTCGCTATCTGCTGATTGAGAAGCGCAATGTCCATGCCACTATCACGGGTGAGAGCTTACTAGCAGCATGGCAACCAAGAGAAGTCAAGAAAGGGCTGCTCAGTATGAATCACAATGAACAAATGAATAGTCTTGTAAGCCTGGCTTGTGACTGCAGCGTTATTCTACAAGAGCCAATGAGGAGAGAGTGCTTTTATATGTGTATTGAGTATTAATAGGATACTCTCCTGAGAATTATGGTGTGTAATGTACAATTTTAATTTAATTCTGTGTTTTAAATTATTCTTTCTCATTTTCCCTAATACCAAAATACTTAACATACGTTAAATGGTTAAGCAAATCTCAAGCTTGCTCAAAGGGAGTCTTTGTTAACATCCAGTTTCTTTCATTGCATTTTATGCAATTTAATTGTCTCAGAAAGAATGGGTGTCTGCTGACTTTAAATTATCGTGAGATCATAATGATATAAAGGCTGATGCATGCACTTCAAAAGGTCTCTCTGTAGCATGCTAGCTGCAAAGAGCATGGAAGTCTTTTTCTCGTGTTGCCAAACAGAGGAAAGAGTTCAGAATTGGCTTGCCCCCCGACCTGCAGTCAGGTAACTATGTCCCACCCTCTGTAGCCCTGAAGTGGTACCGGACCAAGTGCAACATCCAGTCGGAGATTGAGGAAATGCAGGAGGAGCAGCGGTCTCTGTCCTCAGTGAACACAGTGTCTGTGTTCGGCCTGCTGATGGACAAGAGCGTGCGCTGGCAGGTCATCTCCATCATCGTCATCAACATGGGCATGCAGCTGTCCGGCATTGACGCGGTGAGAGGTGGACTCTGCTCGGGGCAGCCCACAGAGCAGAGAGGGACGAGGGTGGAGACCAGCTGGGTGGGCCGGGCACTGAGAAAGCACTGTCCACACGTGCAGCTTTGCGCATACCTTGGAGTTCAGCTGACACAACAAAACCAACATTTTAAAATGAATGTTTTTGATCTCATTTTATTTGGGAGCGTACAACTGAGAAAAGAAGGTGGTGTGTTCAACACGGTTCTCTTCTGCCCAGATTTGTTCTGTGCTATTTAGACAGTGAAAGGGAGTCTTTATTATAAAGACCCCATTTTGTGTGAATAACTGACAGCAACATACATTGTCTGCATCAGATTGGAGAAATTGAAACCATACTGTTGTGATGATAATGAGGAGGAACAATGGTGGTACTGGATGGTACAATCAGAAAATTTCGTAATGGCAATGACAGCTGCTGGAGCCTGGGTGACCTCGGTGGCAGGAGGTCACGAGCCTGGTTCTTTACTGTGTAGGACAGTGTAGTGCCAATTCCTTGGAAGAAATGTTTCACCTCCATGAGTCTAAATCCATCCCACTCTAACTACATTAAAATGTTCTAGGTCCAAAGGATGTTAAAATGTGCTCTCTTTCTAAGGTTCTGCTCTCTTGCTAAGGTGCTTTTATGGTCCATGAAAAGTGCTGATTTTTTTTCTTTTTCTTCAGATCTGGTTCTATACCAATGCCATCTTTGAGAATGCTGGGATCCCTGGCCCTCAGGTCCCGTACACTACAGTTGGAACTGGTGCCATTGAAGTCATTGCAGGTCTCATAGGAGTGAGTACTTATCCCCACATATGACAGAGCACATATAAGATAGCTTGCTGTGTGTGCTTTCTCTTTCTGTCTCTCTCACTCAGTCGGTCTGTTTATCTACTGTTTGTGCCAGGTCTCTTAAGTGCTTAACACAGGAAGGCTAACCTCAGCCACCGCTTGTAGTCACATGTAAAGTAATTGTACCGCACAGCAGCTACAGTATATGTGGCCAGAGCTCTCACTGCATATTAGCTGGAGTGGATCCGAAACGGCCTATTTAGCCAGCTAAATTGGAGGGTGAGTAAGAAACGCTCGTTCCACACCAAAAGTGCAGGTGTCATACCTTTCATGCTGTATTAGACAATACTGGAAGCAGTATCTGAACTCTGCTTCTTCTGTTTGAGTGGCTCATCTTAAAATTTCCATCCTCAGTCTTCTGTGGTACAATTACAAGGCTTGCTGGCACAGCCTATAAAATTGCAGATTAGTGCAGTAAACCATTTGAAAGAGTTATGTCCCTCCTTTCAGCAGCCCTCTGTAACCCAATGCACGGAGGAAGAGCACTAGCTTTTGTGCCTCATGCGCAGAAGCTGTGTATTTTCTTAAGCCAAGATTTAGCATTGCTCTGGAAGCAGCCAGTGGAGAGAGCCTGCTGTTAGTCAGGAGAACTCATGGCTGTCAGTGTCGATTGGCCCGCAGTGGGAAGGTAAATGGCACCCGATGGAAGGCCTGGAGATGGGTTATGAAATTACAGCAATTCATTCTGCTGTCAGCTCCCCTCTTCCGTTTAAGTAATCACATTTCATTTCAATCATTTTAATACCTTCTTTAAAGTAAATGTATTGTTTGTGTTTGTGGCTTTACAATGTGTTTTTGAGAGATGGAGTATACTTCACAAAGATGGGTGAGTTAACTCAGGATCAGTTCAAGTAATCTGGTTTGACAAACCCTGACTCACATTAGGTTTCTAATTGTGTTGCATTTCACTGTTTGGCTCAAACTGAGCAAGCAGATTTAAAGTAAGGGCACATCAGATATTTTAGTAAGCCTATGCTGCAATCATTGATATAACAAAAGAAAATTAGGGGAGGGGTGGGCTGGGGTATTGTTAGTAAGGAAAAGGCAAGCTTTTCCAAAATCAAATCAACGGAGGTGCTGTCTCCATTAAATGTACCAATATGTGCAGATTAATCTAGTTACTTGTGTGCAACATAACAGTGATTCTAATCATAACATATAACACTTTCTTAAGCAACATGTTATACCAAATGTGACATAACCAAGAATGTCACCTGGCTAAATGCTGTGTTATTTCTCCCTTTATGAATTATGACATTTGCTTGTGTATGGTTCATGAAGGCTTTATGTAAGCTTCATAAAGCCTTTATAAGCAACACTTCATTTAAAGTGTGACCCACAAATGTATCATGTGACATACCCTATTTGATATGACCAGGCAACTGGACCAATAAGCATCTAGGCTCCTAAAGGAGATGCACATGGACAGTACAACAAACTGAAGATATTGAAGTTGGAGCAGCGGATTTACATTATCTGCTGTAACAGTGTCAGTTTGACCCAAATGACACTTGCTCAAAGGAGAGGTGCTGTTAGAAAGACGAATGTCTCACTTTCTTTTACAGATTCTTTTACAGATGAGACTTTGCACACTTATGCATATTATTTAAATAGCAAATGGATAATTCCCTTTTCTCTGCAGATACGCATGTCCATTTTTATGATTTCCATTTTAAGACAAAATGAAAAATGTGTATAGTTTTTATATACCCTTTTTAAGTTGTTTTGTTGTTTTATAGCCTTTTTAATATTTGTTGGATTGGTTTAGATACCCTTTAAATTACAGCATGCAAAACTCTTTACTAGTAAACCTACAAGGTCAACAGGATCTCTTGAACAGTGAGGCTGGAATATCTGATTTGATTGGCTGGGAAGACATATGCGATGGGCCTGCTCTTAACCAATTTTCTCAGTCTTGGATATGTTGCCATGGCAATGAGCATGACCAGATTTAAGCGTGAGAAACTAAAAAGCCTGAGGTTTTTCCCATAATATTTACAAGAAGTTACCTGGCTAATTCATTAATCTTGCTTCCTGAAATGGGGCCCTAAGGGGGTAAGGTATGTGTGCATGTGTGTGTGTGTGTGTGTCTGTGTTCCTGCATGTGTGCATTGACTTGAAAATGTGCATTCAGTGCAGCGATGGCCCCTGGAGATCCACCTAATGTCTTAATAATTTCACTGGACTCATTGATTAGACGGGATTAGATGAGTTCCTCTGAAGTTCTCTCTAAATTCCTCAGGACTGCAGGATCAGGAATAGACATCACTGATTTGTGTAAAAACAGTTTCAGACGTCATTTGCGATGCTAATAATGCTTTTTTCCCCCATGATATCCCCAGGGCTTCACCATTGAAAGACTTGGAAGGCGGCCATTGATGATTGGTGGATTCAGTTTCATGGGGATTTGTTGCGCAGGGATCACACTTTCTCTGATCTTACAGGTATGTTTGTTTCAGGTGAAGCCCTTTATAGTGCTTGCATCTTGTCCAGTTCTGTTACCACGTATGGCTCGTCCAGTGACTCCATGTGGAAGTACTGCTTTATTTAGTCTTGGGGATAATGACTGAGGATTTGAATGTGTATCAGTTATATCAGTGCTTTCAGTTGTATTTAGATTTTTTTGAATGAATATGCACAGTGATATACTTAAATATAGAAAAGCACATTCATTAAATGTATTGCTTTTCCCTGTTTCTTGTATGCGGCTGGTTATGACTGATTTTGTGGACAGAACATTCTGGTTTGGGACATAAACAGACCCAGAGAATTCTACTTGTCTCAGTGTGTGCTGATGGTTTTGTAATAGGAACGCGTGGATGAGAAGTGAATCGGTACACCATGTCTTTGATCTGCACCCCATGGTTTTGTTTCCCACCTACAGGCTCATGTGCCCTTTATGCGATACATAAGCGTGGGCTGCGTGATCGGCATCATCGCAGGATTCTGCATAGGACCAGGTGGGCTACGTTTAGTCATTTGCAGGTGGGCTGGTTCTTTGTGCAGTCGGCCCTCTGCATATAAATGCCTCCTTTCTTCACAATGGTGGCCCTACCTGCACTCACGGCGTGGTTCCACCGCACTCCCCCTTAAGTTATCACAGTAAGTGGTAGCAGCAATCAATTACCATCAATTATCTTCAACCCTCCCGACAGGAGTAATGTTTCCTGAGCCCAGACTGTAAACGGAGAAATACTGACCTCTGGAGGTGAAATAGATGTAGAGTATTTGAAAATGCGCTTGTTGAATCCTGTGTGAGGTCTTATTGGAAAACGGTAAATGATCACTGCTACCAGATACACTGCTATTAGGCTGTGATATTTTGACATCCATAATAGGAGGTCTTCTGTCATTGAGTACTGTGTATTTCCTGCCTGTATTCCTTGTTTTGGTTGTTTATGCACAAATTATCTAGCTACTGTATTGCTGCTAACATCAAAGGCTTTGTTAATACTGTTGGAAAGCTGCCTCTCAGCTGCATAACTATAATCATTATGACATCAACACTGTTATTTTTATGTACTCATCCTAGAGTCCTAGTGTATATAAGAGAAAAAGAACACAAAACCTGCTTTAAATACTTCCAGTGTGGAAAACGGTCGAGGATTACACAGCAGCTCACTGTAAGAATGATAAATGGGACCTTGAGCAGTTTACACAATTGATGTATTATCAGTCCTTCCAACAAATCTATAATTCATTTGCAGTCATGAATTTCTGTTGGTGTAATTACGTCTTTAATTACGATTTTTTTATGCCTCATTGTTCATAAGCAATGATGAATATGGCTTTTTAAGACAAAATCCTGCATGAACAATGAATTACAGACTGGGTTCCTTATCCGTTTGACTGCATTAAGCCTCCTTTTGCGATTATTATGCACAAGTAATGAAGCCACCGCATGGCTTATTCCTGAATTCATTACATTTGAAAAAATGCAGTGTGTCTGGTTATTTTTCTCTCATAACCAAAAGGGATTGGAATGTAAGCACTGGAACAGTTATTAGTTTCTGCATATTGAGATAAGGAGTCTTATGAAAGTGCAATTGTTTTGTTTTCCTGTGCTTAGCAGTTCTGTATATCAATTTAACACAAGACCTTGGGATTTGTGCATATTTATTTTCACATGATGTTGAAGATGTCTGTCTGCACAATGTGTGACATATTACAGAGTATTAATGATGTTTCATACAGATTATAGATTATGACTTGTGATTATTGTGCTCTGTTAAAAATGCATGCATTCCTTAAAGATGCATTCCTTAACAGAACATTCCAGCACTCTCACAAAGACAGACACACATCTCTAGCACAACTCGACCCTTGAATACCATGCATTTTCCAATCAAATAAAGGAATCGAAGCTCTTCTCAGTTTGTGTGAAAGGGTTATCTCTAAATGTTATTTCAGGGTAGTGGTTAATTTCTATGTAAACTAATTTCTATGTATATGCGTAAAAATTATTTATTTTATTACATTTCAAAGCTGTGAAGGAGCTGAGAAAAGTCATCAGTAACCTGGAATTGAGCTTGCATGGTGGAATTTTCTGGAACCCAAAAGTGACTATTCTTGGCCTTTCTACAGCTGGAGTTCCTTTCCTGATAACAGCGGAGCTCTTCAAGCAGTCTCACCGCCCTGCGGCCTACACTGTGGCTGGCTCCCTCAACTGGATCTCCAACTTCACCGTGGGCTTCGTGTTCCCCTTCCTACAGGTGACAGTGCTGTCCAACAGCCCAGCCCAATGCTTTATTCTTGAATGCAGTATTGGTGTTAGCGAGTGATTAACGTGGCTCACAGCCTGAACAGAATGCATGTTGTTGGTGTTTTGAGCTTTCCTTAATGGTTGATCAGCTATTTTCGGGCAGTGATTATGGGAATTGGTTTTCGGTTCAAGGGTGGAAGGAATCCAGTTCTCCCCACAAAGAGGGCTTAAATTTCACTAATACATTTATAAGTGTAGTACTTCCATATTTCTGTTTGAAGATATTGGCAAATACTGTATAAGCAATGAACTCAGCCAATCAGCCAATACTGCCTATAATTTCTTAGTATTGAGGACTGTATACCTCCCTGAGAGACAAAACTCAGTTGCAGTTTCTGAGAGACCGAGGTGAGGTGGCTGCCTCCGTGAACACCTTTCTCCCTGTGTTGCCCCCCTGGTGTAGATGTCAGCGGGGGCCTTCTGCTACCTGGTCTTCTGCGGGATTTGTTCAGCAGTCGCCGCCTATGTGTTCTTCATCATTCCGGAGACCAAGAACAAGACCTTCATGGAGATCAGCCAGATGTTCGCCTCTAAAGAGTCAATCTTCAGCCGCCAGCGGGTGGGCAGCGTGGGCCAGCTCAAGCTGAAGAAAATGAACGGGTACGGCACACTGGAAAATGCCTCCATTAAGGGTGAGGAGGGCGAGAGAACGGGTGATAAGTAGGAAGCGAGAGCACGAGAGAGAGAGAGAGAGGGTGGGAGAGTGTCACGAAAGGAAGTGTACAACTTGACATTGCACAGACCTTGGCAGACTTGATCGTCGTTTGAACTGCTTTTTCAATCTGTGTCCATAATTCAGTCCTCTGTGCTTTTCCACAGAAAGCACAGTGTCGCTGCTCACTGAGAGTGTAGAGAGTGAGGTGAGGTGGAAAGTGGGTTGAAATAGTTTTTGTTCCAGTCAGATCTCCTTGTCCCTAGACTCTGAGGTCTGGTTTTGGCATGAACAGCTATTTTCATGGTATGGTTATTGGCACAATAGTATTTGAACCTTCCTCTGAGCACCATCTCTTGAACACCAGGTCTCTCTCTGTACATACATTGGTTTTATAAACTATATTTTTTTTTCTTTGTTGCTCATATTGGAAGAAAGTACATTGTGCTGTCTGCTCCCAAACTTGTGTCTTGTGAAACACTACTGCTGAGAACCAGAGTCCCACACAATTCAGTTGCAGACAACTACAGACAGAAAATTGCAGACAGTTAGACAGTTAGTCACAGTGCGCTTATTCTGTGGTGTGGACCTCCTAGACACATTTTTAGGAATTGCAAATTTGGAACTGAAAATTGAAGAGATGGATTGTAAGTAGTGAATACATTCATCTGTATATGGGACAAGTTCTTTATATGTGACTTATGCCACATATGTATTCCATACCTTATCTTCCATAAGATTAATTCTTTTGGAGTACTCATATTAGAAGTTGATTTATCCTCAAGCCAGTTGAAGCCATGTTTTCAGGTTAGTCTAACATTACTTTTTCTGGCATTCATGTTATGAATGGTGTGGTATTCCCACACCGTTATCAACATGTCTTATATGAGACAAATACGTCAACTTAAATGAATACATTTTCAATTTACAAAGCCTTATTATTATTATTATTATTATTATTATTATTATAAAAAATTGTGCCTTATTTACATTTACTTTTGGAAAAGTAGTTATTACATTTATTTATGCATACTGTTAAACCATTAATTAGTTGATTAAAAAAAGTACCAACTCAAAAACATCAACACAACATAAAAATGTTTTTAATAGCATTTTTCTATATGTAGCATTAAGTGATACTGCAACCAGCTGAAAATTTCCCTCAGCATGAGTGCGACATCATAATTTGGGGCCAACTTTTGTAAAACTTTTGTAAAAGATTTTGCTCATGTCCTTCATGTCAGTATAAGGCTGCTGTTGTATTCATTTTGTAACCCAAATCAGGAAACGTCACATCCGTGTCACACAGACATGCATTTTAAAGGGTGTAGTTAATGTTATGTTTTACACATGGTATGTGTTCCAAAATGGCCATATAGATGTTGTCTGAAAAAAAAAAGTGAAAACAAGAAGTTTGAAAAATAATGGTATTGGGTTTATGTATGTTCATGTATTTTAATGTTATTCAGAGCTTTGTAATATAAATGAGAAATAAAACTGTTTGAACACGTTCCGTTTTATTTTCCAATATTTGGATGATGGCACAGTGGGAAGCTGTTGTCCACAGGAAGGTGGCCTGTTCAACACAAGTGCAAACTTTCTCACTGCAAACACTGAGATCAATAAACAACCCTCATTTAACCACAGCATTCAGCAAGTTTAATTTGATTTCATAGCATTTTAAAAAGAGACTAAACAGTTCTCTGTGATATCCTGCTCATATCAGCCTGCCTGAAGGTGTGCTTGGTGTAAGACATATTCACATCTCTTACAGATATTTTCCATTTATCAATGGATATAGATTGTAACTGCAATATTAAGTCCAAGCGTGTTGTTTCTGATTCATAATTGCAGCTATGCAATTACGGTTCCTGTACTGAATCCCTTTAGACTAGTCAAGTTCATAAGAAAGTGAAAGAGCAGGTGACTGTATTCACAAGGGTACTGTACTGAACAAACTTACTCAGCAAATATCTGCAATAAAGAACTTATATTAGACAACTGTATACTTGGCTGTGCAGTGTTGTATGACTTTAATCCTGCCCTTTGACCCATCAGCCTATGAAGTATGTAGAATGAAGCGAAAGGGAGCTTGACACCCTTGCCAAATGTGAGGAGCTCAGATTTACAAAGTAAAATTTAAAAGTAGTGAAAATACAGGGAAGTCTTTAAAGGGCTGTATGTGGGTACAGGTGGTGTAATGATGTGCCAAGTAAGTTGTTTTCCAATTGGGACCGGCCTCATTAACTCACAAGAGAGAGAGGTTCAATGCTTAATTAATGAATTAGACTGTGTGTCTTCCCTCCTCCTGCCTGCTCAAACCTCATTACACTCCACATCCAGCAAGAGGTGGGGAATGCAACACGGCCATATTGACCACCTCAGCATAAAATGCTAGTCATTCACAGCCCTACAGAATTGTGTTGGTGTTCTATTCCAGAGGTTCTGTCTGATATTAAACGATTAGATTAACAACTTAATCGCTACAGCTGGATTTACATTTGTGTTTAGATAAACTGATTTTCATCTCAATATACACGGATTATGGAAAATCAATGTTCTGTACTCAAATCGGAGCATTACTTCTCTCTTGTTCAGTGTCAGCAGTATTTGAAAAGCACCCAGGTCCTTGACTTCCTGATTCAACTGATCATGTTTGATTAAACTCCTCTACCATGCCTTATGCAGACTCTTTGTTTAAAAGGAGCTTGAAACCCTGCAGTGTGAGTTGCAGTGTGGGACTACAATTTACTATCCCTACTGCAGTCATACACTGTATGAAATTATGAATCATGATATTAAATTATACTGAGGAAGTTAGAGGCAGAGCCTCTCCAGATGTTTATGCAGTAACCAGATAAATTGGTGAGTCCTGAGGACAAGATTCCAAGCCATTAACCTGAATGCAATCTGATTTCCATCTTGAGAGGCAGAGGTTATATTCCCAAACTGTTCTCTTTAGAAATTCACATTCTAGAATGGAGGTAGATATTGTGCACACAGTCTGCTCAAATGGCCTGTCATTTTATTGGATGAATTGATTGCGTCCGCATTGACAAATACCACAATACCACAACACCTGGACTCATTTCAGAAATATGTGACCCATACTATTTTAACATCCAGTCAGATTTAAAGTATTTTTTTTTTCTATGCTGTCATCTGATATTGACCATTCTTTCCATCACTAACATCTTAATACATCATTAGTTGTGCTCTTCAGAGACACTGGCCCAGAGAGCCATGTTCTGAGTGAGGCCCGCTCCAACTGCAGGTTCCAGGGAGGCAAGGCACCAGGTATGGTGGCACAGGACAAGGAAATTTTCCAGCACGGAGGATGGTAAGCAAACTGTGTTATTCTCTGCCCCCTGGGCAGTCCGCTCCATCTGTGAGCGCCTTCCAAAAACCCCCCGACTGGGTCGAGAATAGATAAATGTTGTCAACTGCCTGCCTCTTGATACAGGAAGAGGAATTGCAGAGTAAATCATAATAGGCCTTTCTGTTTTTTATCCTCTCATCCAGAGCCCAAGGTCAGATTTTGTTTTACTGAAGGCAAATATAAAACAGAAGGTGCCCGCAGATAATCTTTTCAGAAAGACAAGTCATTAGAGGTCATGCGCAAGTATATTTTAAGTGTAAAGTGTTAAAATAAGCTCATGCATAAGACAGATGATCTAATTTCTTGCTCTAGATAAAACATGTCAAAGACATAGGTTAAGACAGGCCCTTCCAAAGAATATATTTCTGCGTACATTTTCCAGGTAATTTTAGTTGTTACTTTTCTGTCAGCTCTATCACTGGGCTCAACATAATGCTATTTTATAGGTGACCTCATAGATTCCTCACTGTGTCTCATTGAGGAGAATTACTGCTACTGTATTTGCGGAAACGTAAGCCTCCCCTCTGTGTCTGAATAGCTTTTTTTTTGCTATACACAGGGTTTACAGTCCTTTAGAAGCAAAAAAAATCACGTTGTGTTCTGTCTAGATTTTTGTGATGAGGCTTGATAATTGGCTTTTCGCATGCATCAAAGCGAACATCTTAATCCAAAGCTGTCATTAAAGTCATAAGATGTCAGTCCAGTTTTATATGATGTTTCTCACAATGGCTAGAGCAGAAACACAATGCATATACAGGTGGCGCAGTTAATTTAATTTGGATCAGAGAGGTGACTTTCACCACCCATTACTCCAGACAGTCTTTACCGTGTGCCGTTGTCTTCAGACTTGCGGTTCTGTAATTTGGGCTGAATCTTTCCTTGATCTGTAGAGTCTGTGCTAATTAGGGCACGGCACTGATGGGAGCAAATATTTCACTGCGAATTGCCACTCCTCAGGGAATTACTGTCTGTCAGCAGGTCAGGGACACTCAGGGCTCCCCACCTAATCAGCAGCTGTGGAATCTGCTATTTCACACATCGCTGTGGGGATGTTACTCCGTACAACTACATTACACATCCTCTTTTATTACAACATCTTATGTAATGCCAAGGTGCAAATGATCCAAGTGCATAAAAGAAACACCTTTAATCAGTTCCATGGGAAGAGTATGGATTTATGCAATACCATGTTAATTCTTTAGAAAGATCAGTTCAGTCATTTTACATTAGAGAAGGTCATTAGAGAGATGTAGATTAGTCACATTAGAGATGAGATATGTACATGTGTTCCTTTGGCAGATGCTCATATCTAGAGTTACTTACCATGAGTGTGACACAGGTTTATATTTTAAGGCTTTATGAACAACAGCATGCGCAGAAAAAAGTCAGAGTATATTTGTACAAATGTGTCAATGTGTCATTCATATATTGCTGCAATAAACAATTCCATTTTTAATGCACAGACTAAATGCTATAATGGCAACAATGTGTTAATAACATAAAGAGTCAACGTAAATGTAAATCAGTCCCGTGTTACATAACAAGCAGGACTTTAAGAATTACTTACTGGTCAGTTGACATCTCACAATGAATGTACTCGGGAGAAATTAATACGATACAGCACCAAATCATATTATTCAATGACATTGTGACATTATGGCATTTTACAGCATCAGCCAGACTTCAAGCTTTATGTGCTCTGCTGTCTGCTGGCCCCTGTGACACCCTAACCTGGTAGAACAAAGATCATTTTTGTTCATCATGCTGATACTGTCTCTCTACCCCATGGAGTTAATAGCAACTTTTACAGGCAAGTAGTGGCATGGTTCGTCCTGAATGTGGATGTCTCGAAGCATATCAGCATGTTACACTCTGATCTCTTTCTGGAATCTCATATCCAGAGTGCGATCATAAACAGATCTGTGATCAAGTGCATTGGGTCCTAATATTAAATTAAATTGCCTTAAAAACTAGATGAAAATAATTTTCAATATCTACATTAACAAAAATTAATGCATTCTGTGGATGAAAAAAAAATCACATACCACTGGTGAAAATGGTATGCTGAAACTTCAGTCCTCAATGTCATATTAGTTATGCTGAGTGTGGATCTTTAATGAATGTAATTCAATTTTGTAGGTGATCTACTGACAATTGCATAAGCCTATTTCAACTGTTGAACCTGTGCTTGTTTTCCCCCATCTGAACTGTTAATAACTCGTAATATGGTGATTTATGGTTCAGCTTCTTTTCAAAGTTTGCTTCATTCCCCAATACACCAAAAAGAAATAGCATATTCCCTCTTCAATGCATCTTTGCTTGTTACTATGGCACCAAGGTTACATTTCCTTTTTTTCTCCTCACTAATATACAGTAAGGGTTTGTCTGTAGTTTGCTATTACCCTGCAGAGCAAATGCACAATATCTTGCAATATTCCACTGAAAGGTGTTCCACCAAGACATGCCTCTGTTCACAAACCAGCATACTTCGAACTCTCTCCTGTCATTCCTTCTCTTGTTATCATTCTAAAGTGATTTCAGGGCACTTCCTGCGCGTCTCCCTTTTCAATCTCCTTTATGAGATTTATCTGCCAAAGCTTAGGCTGATTCCATGTAACGCATGCTGTGAGGTGTGCTGTGGCCATTCCTTTGTTAAGAGTGCTTTATTGTATAAAAATTGATTTTAAACATTGATTATTGTCACCCTTCCCAAGTCCATGGCTCTTATCAGATGGTGCTGCTAACAGGACAACTGTTTTTGCACTTGATGACAACAGCCTTGGATGTGACCTTTACCAGATAATCTAGGCCTTGCGTGTTGTTTTACTCCACCTGTTATAAGGAATTACTCTACATGTACTGCATGCAGAGGAAATTAGAAAGCCATATTTAGTGGTTTCTATCTCTAAATTACACATAAAGGCTGTCTGGCCAAACAAATGGCTTCAAGCCATTCATGAAACATTAATATCGTTTTGAAAAACATTATTTGAGCTTTTATCAGCCTTTGTTTTGCTGTCTCGCATGTTAATCAGGTTTCCTGGTATGATGTATGGTGTACTATATGTATATAATGTTTTTCTTGTACCCAAGAGTAGCTTAGTCGGACAAAAAAAGGGGGAAAAATGAAACAAAGACCATTACGCCCCCACCAGCAAACATACCGTCAGACACATTGCTTTCACACAAAACAGACCCGCCGCACGCACTAACATTTTAATTAATGACAACAGATTTTCCGCTCGTAAGTGCTTTAATGTGCGCTTATTGCGGTGCCGGTCCCCTTGGCCGCGGAAATATTATGTTGACGGATGTGCTCTGTCGCTGGCAGTCCCTCGATGGAGCCAGCTGTCAGCCCGAGATGATAACATTAACACGGAGGGAAAGTGATGACAAATGCCCGTTATCAGCGAACGAGGCTGGTGACAAATCGAATCTCGGCTCCCAAGCAGCCCCATTACACTGTAATAAAAAAAGATTGATGTCTTTTCCTGGCAGGACCTCTGTTAATGCGATTTCGACTGGTCTCTCCGGCTTCCAATTAAGGCAGAACGGAGAGAGAGAAGAAGAGAGAGAGGGAGAGAGATAGAGGGAGGAAAGGAGAAAGAGAGAGAGGGAGGGAGGGCATGAGTGAGGGAGAAGGAACTCAGTAACACATGTAGGCTGCACTAATTGTGTCTGAAGTGCCAAAGGCACTGTCTTCCCTCAACCCTATTCAGACTTTATGTCCATTCTGCAGGAAACAGAGACCGGAATGCATCTTGCATATCGCAGCTGTTACTGCACAACTTAAGGACTGATAGAGAATGGACAGATTGTGCCAGCAATGATGAGCACAGCCTTGGATTCTGCCAGACAACAGATAAATAGCTGCACAGATGGGACGGAACTGCACAACACTACACAAAACAAAGCATTCTGACACGTAGTTTGCCAGACTCGGAGACATCCCCCGAGAAAGGCAGCACCACAGGATCATATAGATCAAGCCACTGTGTGCTTATTTATGCGTGACTATGTTATGCCAGTTTCTTAAAAGTTACTGAAAAACTGTTATACCTGTGAGTTTGATTGTGTGATATTTGTGCTTGTGAGGTCACGGCCTTGGAGCACCACTTCACCCTCTAAACTCCATACTGGTGTAACTATACCAACCAGTAGTGCTCTGTCATCCATGAGAACATAGATTATTTCAGAAAGCAAGTAGGTTTCCATCACAGGAATTTTGGCATTACAGTTGGCGATCCAGTATGGTGATCCAGTAGTTTTATGAATCATATTTAGAATTTAAATTAACCACTTATCTGTTGGGCACAGAAATGAATCCCATGGTTTTTTTCTTTCTTTTGGGAAACTGGAGATAATTAAGTGTCAAGTTCAAACCTTTATTGATTATTTGCTGTATCAATGTGGAAAACTTTTGCATTGCCATCCTACCTGCGTTTCTGTCTTCTGACTTCTCTTGCACTCGCTGCAAAATAGCTCCATGCCCCAGGGTTCAGAAGACAAAACGCTGCACATCGTGTACAGACACTTCTAAACAAACTGCAAGCCTCTCCCTCTGTCCAGAAGGTTATCTCCTGGACAGGCCTGCCCCCGAGTGTGGTCTGGGGTTTACAGGATCAGTAGGAGGTTATTAAGATATTGTATTGAGGTGAAGATGTTCTATCTATCTTATCAGGGTTCACCCAGGGGGGCTGTTTTGTCAGCCTGACAACATTTTAAAGTCCAGTGGTTATAAAGGTAGAAACTGAAGGCCAGACCATATTTCTTTGTCCATTATATCTATATAAGAGATGGTGAAATTACACTGGACTTGCTTTGCTTGTGTGGAAAAATGGTCAGTGCCAAAGTAAAAAAAGGGAAAAGGAGAATATATATGGAAAGTATACTACAGTATGTGTGTTGAATTACAACATTTGTTGATATGGCCAAGTGAATCCTTTCTGTTTCTGTAGTTGCACTCTAACCCTATAGGAAAAATATAGAGAATATTAAAATTTAGACAATAAAGTAATTAAATACAGGTTCTTTAGAGAGCAAGAAACACTTGTCACGCTGGGCAGAATGTAGTGTGTAGCTTGATTTTTTATGCTTTTCAATACAAAGCTTGCATTGGGGGGGGGGAAAGTTATTGACCCCTTTAAAAAAAAAAAAGAGCAGCTGCACGGCTGTGCACCACATCATTAAGCTGTCAGCTGGCCTGAAGGCTAAAAATGACTGGACTTTATTGCAAAACATCAAATGATATAAGAATTACAGTACATGGATCTTCAGCGATCGATTCATAGACAAGGTAATTATCCCAGAAGCACCAATGCGGTGGCAAGTGTCCCAGGCAAAGTGAGGTAGAGGGATGGCAGGGGGCAAACAGAAAGGTGCAACACACCGTACGGTCCTCACACAGCATGGCCTGCTAAAACTAACATCCAGCAAACAGACACATACAAACACTGCAGGAACGGAGCTGTGTCTGTGGCCTGTGTCTCAGATTTCCGTAATTATCATTCCATTCTTATTCTTATGTAATAGTACTGTATGTGTATGTGTGTGCATGTGCGTGCATGACATGGGTGCATGTGTGTGTGCGCGCGCACGTGTACGTGTGTGTGTGTGTGTGTCGGTGTGTGTGTTTGCATGTGTGTGCTTGCATTTTTGTCACCCAGACTGCGTTGCATTCCTGAGAGCAGTGCAAAGGTCCGAACATGTCGCGGAGGATCAATTTCTCGAGCACAGGGAGAAATTAGCCATGAAATTAAAGCTAACATCGGTGACCGGTGTCTGATCCCTGAGTATTTAGGCTTTTAAGCTCTCTCTATGAGAACCCAGAAAGTGGTAGTGAAACGGTGTCCATTTGGCGGCGAGGACTGGGGGGATGAACGCAGACTGTATCCAGCACAAGAGCAACAGCTGCCCCTCCCTGCGAACTCCCAGACCCTCAGCGCTGGTGACCTGCCATTATTTATACTGCTTGAGACCAAGTGCAAGGTCAGTACAGACTGGCCCAGCTATAAATCAACTCACTCCTGGAGAAGCCAAGGTTAGTGGCACCGACAGCCATCACTGAGGAGAGGGTATTTATAGATTGGGGGTGTGTGTGCAGGGGGATTGGCCAAAAACAGTGCAAAGCCAGGACACAGTTCACTGTTAAGGCAATAATAGTTTCTTTAGGATATAATGAAGAGTAACAGTTTGATAGAGCATTTTTGGGTGAGACTACTGAAGCATCAAGCATGGATGCACCTTAAGGTTTGTGTAACACATGCATTTATGTCCTATTATATCCAATCAGGCAGGGTGGGTGGAAAACCAATCAATAAAATGCATATGCGCTGGTGTAGACTACTTCCAGTATTCTAATATGCCAGGGGAACCCAATTTTGTTTTCAGAATTTTTTTTCAACTCACCTATTAATACAGGGTACTCCCTACATGTACACGTACACACACACACACACACACACACACACACACACTTTCTCTTACTCACACAAAAATGGTTGTTGATATCACAGCAAAAATCATTTGTAAGTACAGAGGAGCACATCTTCATACAGTCCCCACAGGGCATCTATCCTTTACTAAGCCTGTCATTGTTGTGGTGAATAAACACTGCAAGTGTTATGTCAGTAAATAATTACATTACATTCATTCCTATCAATGTAATGTAATGTAAATATTTAGACTGTTGCATGATGACATTGCCCTCAAGGTTATTTTTTTTTCTATAATCGTTGTTATATCTATCTGATATGTGAAAACAATCTGTTATGGATTTACAGTGAAGAAAAGGCATCATTGGAGGCCCAAGTAAGCACTGTGTACTTCCTTAGTATCTTGTGCCTGAAGAATAAATATTGGCCATAAATTGCACACTAGAGGGAGCTAAAGACACATACACAGGTCAGACCAGAAATATCCCACATATACAGTAAGTGCCAAACTAAAATAGAAAAGATGAAATCTATCAGTAGGTATTGTTCATCTCCTAAGATCCTATTACTGCATATATATTTGTTTTGTAAATGGGCAGATGTCCCTAGCAAGCAAGTTTCTTGCCAGTTCCTTCCAAATCATTCGCTCGCAATTCCTTCCCAGCATGCACATTTAGAATTTTTGTTTTTAATCACTATGAGTAGATCTTAAAAGTCGTTTGAATTAAGAGTCAATGGTCCTGAATAATCCACTAAGTAAGCAATGTCCATCACGTCACAATAACGTTGCCTTAAAGTGAAGACAGGGAGGCTACAGTTGCTGCTACACTGGGGGGGCACAACCTCATGCCCACTGCACACATTATGAGTTGTGAAAATTGAAAGTGAATGCACCAGGAGGGACCCTGGCACACTATACCAGAGGGCTGCTGCTGAAGTAATGGAGTAAGCACTGAAACACCACACCAGTTTTGAAATTAGGGAGTCATGCCATATGTCTCCACCTTCGGACCCGGCGATGTTTCCGGAGCCAAGGTTAAAACAAAACTGTGTATTTCATTTCATTTTTTTTTTGGAAGAAAAAGACAGGAATTTCGGTATGTTGATGCATTTTTTTGTATAGAAACTATGATGATTCTTAAAATTCAGCAAGTAAAAAGTGAGAACACACAATTACTGAAAGTTTGCCCTTCTCAAATAACCAATTAATACCATTTCCCAATTGCCATGGTGAGCAGTAACTGATGTAACTCAAAATGTTTTGAAACTATGCCTTTCCAAATAGAGCAAGAAATGAATGTGCACCAAGGAAACATTGAATCTTTTAAGATGGGTGGGATTTATTCTTTTTTTGTCTGGGTCACAAATGTGAAACTAGTGACAAGTATACAGTTAAATTATAATGTTTCCACACTAGTTTACTGGACTGATTTCAGTCTTCAGCTTTTGTAGGGCTGATAGTTTTTGTCATTGTTTATGGTAGCCTACTCCTGCGTTTCCTTTTAGGAATACATTATTGCCACAATTTAAATGGAAACTGTTGAGAAAAAACGTCTGATTTTCATACGCTCAATCTGATCTGACTTGACTTATGGCAGTCACATGCTTTTAGTTTGAAGTAACTACCTCCTTTATTTTGAAATGCTCAAGGCTTTAATTGAAAAATGATTACTGGACATCTTGCTGTGTTTGGGAAAACTACAGCCTCCTGAGGAACGCTTGACATTGTATTTTCTCGCTCAGAGTGTAGTTCTCCAGATCTCCATGGAGTGTAGCAGTTTGGCTTCGTGACCTGTTCTCAATCATTCCAGCCAGCATATGGTCCCACTGTAGCAGGTGTTGAAAACGTAGCAGAATACAGACAGATGTTGGCAGCCGGTTCAATGTATTTTGTGTCATAAAAGGAATGAAACCCAACGCTGAAATGCAACATCTAGACAACCAGGCCATACTAGCTTGAAAAGAAAGTGTTTTCTCTGTAACCTCTGCCTGTACTTCCAACAGCCCTGCAGGTTTGCCTGTTCTCCTGAGAGAGCTCTCTACCTGTGTGCACACATTTCTATCGCTGCCGCCAAGAGGCGCTAATTACCTCCCAAGTGAATATGAATTAGCTGCACACAGCTGCAGTACTGCAATTAACCTGAAACAAATGCGCGCAATGTTCATATCACATCAAGTAATCCAATTAAACATTTTACATTTTACCCATATTTTTTGGTAGAAGTCATACTAAAAAATCCAAAAACTTTCTTTGCTGAGAGAGAAAGATCAACAGTATCAGAATCAGAGAAGAAACAATACCAGTTCTTAAATTATATAGAGATTTTTTTTTTTTTGATTGTGCTAAACCTGTCATTTTCAGCTTCACTTTCATTTAAAACTGGACAAACCCTTTGTATGATGGAATTGTTTACTACGTGTAAGACACTGCAGTTTTGACTGCTGCTTGAATCCCACTGTTTCTCATTGGCAGTGAAAACTGTTTTTCTGCCCAACCTGTTGTGTCCAAACACAGCTGTCACCAGTTTCAGAGAACCAAAAGAATTGCAAAACAATTTGTCAAGATCATTGTTTTGCAGTTCTGTCACTTTAAAGACACTAAATTGACTTTTATGACACCAGCAACAGCAGCCATCTCTGCTCCATAATGACTAGTGGTGTGAGGCTGGAAGCAAAAGGACCTGTACAAACTCACCAAGGAAGACCACAGAATTATCAGTTCCTCTTCTCACATCTCTCTGAATTACTATTATTGTTTTAAGGTACATATCTGCCTCCTTCTTAAAAATAAACTTAAACTTGACTGAGCACAAAGTGAAAAAATCTGTGAGCCTTTTTAAAAAAAATCTTTCCTACCTTAAGAGCGAGGTTGTTTTGTTTTACTATCACAACACATGTTGAAAACTGCAGCTAAAACATTTCTCTCCTTCTACAGGACCAGGAGTCTTTTCATGTCATACTGGCTGCGTCTTCTCATTGTTACAACGACTAGTGCTATGCTCAACTGTGCTCTAGCGGTAAATCTCTATGCTGGTATTGCTATTGAAGATAGGAGGAGGATCTGTGTTTAAAATAGTTGACATATTAATAACTGTAGTACAAGTTAGTAATGAATAAAAAGTCAGTCTTTTTATAGTTTGCGGGAAATTAAGAGGTTTCACAAAACTGTAAAAATAAGCTGTATTGTTTAAAAGGCAGAACTGAAACATTACATCCATGACTTGCAACTATACTAAGGCCCTCACTCGCATTAGGCCAATTTCTGGATGCCCACTTCCGAGTTCCTGTGGTTTTATTTACCTCCAGCAGATTTTGATGTTCAACTTGTGCTGTTGAGCATGTTTTCTTGGCCATGGGATGACAATTTTCATGAAAAAGGAAACTGGGGAGCTTGGTTAAAAATGGCGTCATTTACAAGTGCTTGTACTGTTGGTAGTATTCTCTGATTTTAATCACTCTCCTATGGTGATTATCCATGAGCACCATGCAGTGAGATGTCCTGCAGTGTCCTTCCACCAATCTCTATAAAGCCTAGCAGACACGTTGAAAATCTGCCCTCCATTTATCTCTGTTAATAGCTATTATGCAATTGCTACACTTATATTATATCAATATTTGGCACATACAAGATGTACCTCTGGTTAACTCCTGATATTGCATAATGTGCCAGATGCCTATGACCAACAATAATTGCTCTTGTGGGCAATTTATAACCTGCAATTGGATTTCAAGCAGGCCTAACATTTTCACAAACTCCTCTTCTGTGCTGAGATTCAGAGGGTAAGATGTAATGCCAAGATTCAATGAAAGATAAGCATCAAATAATTTGCAAACAAGCAATAGTTGTCTGCTGTAGGACATGAGCATCAAAAAATATACATTGAACAGAAGCTAAAGACAATGGCATTCTTGAGCTGTGGTGAGAGCATGGGGGTTTGTTTGATTCATCCACAAACACCAGCTACTAGAAACGACAAAGGTGTGATAAGAATGAAGCAGTCAGCTTCCTACAAACAGCTGGTGACTTCATGTGTCCTGGAGTTATGCTCAAAGCCGTTAGCGACACTGACTCAGAAATCGTTGCTGGGTTCTAAGGTGGAGGGACATGGCACGGCTCCCTGATTTCAAATTTGGTGTGGTGTTTCAGCCTTGGCTCCGCTACTTCAACGGCATAGTGTGCCAGGTTCACACTTAATGCTTTCACTCACAGTCTTCAGAGTTCATAATGTGTGCACTAGGCATGAGCTTGTGTCCTCACCATGGCCTGTGAGACAAAGTTGTCGTGGCATGATGGAGGCGTGGAGTAACAATCCACCTCTGAAAGCAGAAATCATCCATTCTAGACTGCTGTATTAACATCAGGCACAGTGGATAAGATGTCATCACATTCTCCAGGGCTGTCTCAGTCCAAGCATAGCCTCCCTGGGTTTTGAGTGATGGCTCAGTAGAGACGAGTTGTGTGATTGATGGGCATCCTCTGCTCCCTGAAAGCTCTTGTCAGGGATTCACCTGGTCTGATATCAAATGTATCAGCTGTTCTGCAAAAGAGCTTTACGGCAACTGTCCCTCACTCATGTCAGACTAACAGGAGAGCTTGGTAAACAACGCTAAAATAGTCATGTGCTTTTCGTGATCTGGTTGGAAAAGGGTGACCATGCCGTATTGAAACAAAGTTCATTCTTGCAGCATAAGACTGTACTATGTCAAATGGATTTTCTCTTGAACATCACCATTAACATACATTGGCTTCATTCTGTTGGTAGCATTGGAATGAAGGGGAATACAATTGGTCAGCTGTTCAGTAAAAGAAAAGTTAAACTTATTTATTAAAAAGTCAGTTTAACAGATTACAGATTTTTATTGTAATTTTCAGAGAAAACAAGGATCATTGTAATCATTGCCACCATTTCAGAGGATATCATTATTGTATAACATTAAAGATGAATTATAAAATGTGTTCATTTGTTCTGGTGGCTATTTTGATTCCTTTGTGAGAGTTTCTCCATTCTGAGTGAGACTATTAGATGAAGACAGCCAGGATAGTGCTAGTAAAGTAGCTATGTGGAAATGAAAGTCTGGGTTCATCTGTCAGTGTCTCGCTCGGAGTTGATTCAGTCATTGACAGTCGCAAACTGAAAGACAGGCCAGGGGAGGGGTGGGAGGGGAGAGATGATGGTGTTGATTTGCATGTGAGGAGGGAAAAATGCCTGTGGAATGTGTCAGTCTCTCCCTCTCACGTTCTCATGTGTCCGGGCAAAAATTGTTAAAAGCATTCCAGACGGTGAAGCCTGTCCTGTCCTCAACAGAATTCATTGTCTGTTTACCTAAGCAGGGTGAAAGTACCGTAAGAACATTATTATGTGTTACCATTAAGATGTCACAGGCCAATCATGGTTCATTGTTTTCATGACTCAGAGTTCGGTTTGTCATAAAAGCTAATGTGGCATCACAAAGAAGCCTTACAAGCATACATGTCTTCAATGTATGACACAGTTCCAGTGACATCATAATATATAAAAGAGTATGTAAGGTAATATGCATACAAAACAGGGCTACGTCTAAAAAATGGAATACATCTAAGAAATAACAGTTGATATGTGGAACGTCTATCAAATGCAAACAGTTATATCCCTTAATTATGTTCAAGAGGTTGGCTTTGAAAAAAATGCATATCAAATGGAGGTGCTGCACACAAACCCAGTTTGCTGTGAAATTGAGTATGATGGGGCAGTGCTGAATATCCTGACAAGTGATCCATGACCACTTTATTTGTGGCCACTGGGAGATGCTAAGATGCTCTTTGTCACCCTCCACAGATCACCAATTACCTCCCACCTAACTCTGACTACCTGTGTAGAGACAGATGTTGATCTGGGATTTGAATGTAGGTGCTGTACAGACCCTGTTATTATTTAAAAAGAGAAATGGAAGTGGGTATATGCACACCCATGCAATCATTGCATTTCATTATTATTACTTAGCAGACGCTCTTATCCAGAGCAACTTCCATAGTTTACCATTTTTGCATGTTTTCCATTTATACAGCTGGATATTTACTGAGGCAATTCTGGGTTAGGTACCTTGCCCAAGAGTGCAGCAGCAGTGCTCCAGTGGGGAATTAAACCAGCAACCTTTCGTTTCTGAGCCCTGCTCCTTATCAATATGCTACACTGCTGCTACATAATCCTAATTCATTGTTGGTCTGCTGGGTTTGGGATCCCACAGCTATAATGGCAAGTCCTCAAGGCACCAGCCAACCTGTTACCAGGCAATTTTATTCATTGTTGACATCACAGCACATGAATCTTATGAGCTCATTTACATTTTTAATTGGTTTCCTGGGTTGTTTGTAGGAGACAGTTTGTTTCTGTGACACTATGGCTTGGTTTCATGCTGACCCAATGTCTGCCAATAAAACATGACACATGCAAATGCTGGTTTGCTGTGCAAGGCTTGTTCAGGATTCAGAGGCCATTGTCTATAGCAGCGTTTCTCAAACCTCTCTTGGAGTACCCCTTGTCCTGCATGTTTTAGATCTCTCCCTGCTCCAACACAGCTGATTCAAATGATCAACTTGTTATGAACTCCTGAAGATGCTTAATGACAAACTGATCATTTCAATCAGCTGTGTTGGAGCAGGGAGAGATCTACAACGTGCAGGACAAGGGGTACTCCAGGAGAGGTTTGAGAAACACTGGTCTATAGCCATTTGTCCCAATTCAACACATTTTATTGGTTAGTGATGTCCAAAGTCGGGTCAGAGTAAATAGCAATGAAACTAACAAAACATAAAATTGTTTACAAACTCTGTAGTAACCCAAAGACACATTCTAGCCAAAAGTCTGTAGAGCTGTCTTATGAATTTACCTCCATTAACGATAAACAAGCAAAGCTTTCAAGAGCCTGTACACCTGCTCGTTGTAATTTGTGGCAGAGACTGATTCCTCTCCCTGCTGCTTCTCAGTCAATACAGTCAAATCTATGATGGCACTCACAAATAAACATTTTCACCAGGACAAAAATTTGCAGAGCAACTGGAAAGAGCTTAAGGGTATTCATTAGTGGAAAGGTGCTGCATGAATTACATGGGAAGCAGGTGTGTTGGGATCTTTGGCTTGACTTGGAGTCTAATCCTCCAGAAAGACAAACACATCAGCGTGGCAATAGGACTGCGCTGAGACGACTCCCCTTTGGACACTAGAACCCTGGGCCCAGTCAGCGAGAATGTCAAAGCCAGATAGAAGAATCTAGAATATTGCTTAAGACAGGGATCTGCAGGAAGGAGGAGAGGAGCAAGAGGTGGAGGGAGGAGAGGTGGTGCGATACACAGTCAGCTGATGCTACAGGTAAGCGAGAGCAGTAGGTGGTTTATATATCATTTCATGGTTTCGACTGGTTTTGAGAGATATGGGCATTTCTGTTTCCAGAGATCTGTTTAATATCTGTTTGCAATGCCTGACTTAATAATAATGACTCCTAATTGCGGATGGGCTTCCAATGGCACAATGCAGGATGGGACTTTCTGCCACTGTATTCAGACTCGTAACTGTCGAAAATCTACTGCCACCTGCTGTCCTGGAGTGTTGCGGGAGCATCATAACATCAGCCACACCAAATGGCTTGCTGGGGGCATTGGATCAGCGTGCATGTACCTGTATGCTGGATTTCACTGCTGCCTTGAGACTGATGAAGCAGAGTCAGGACTTGGGGCAGCAGCAAATGACACCACATCATCATCTACTAACATAGCTGGGTTTCAGGGGCAGTTGGGGAGGGTTAGGTTCAAGCGCTTAATCAGCCTGTGGTTCAAATGTCTGATTTTGCATCTATTTCCTCATTAAATGTCATTTCACAGTGTATTCGCTGGGATTGACAAGTTCTGAACCAAGAATAAATGCTATCACAGAAAAATTAGGGGACAAATGAGCAGAAAACACACAGTCATTACTGTATTCAGACGTGTAGATCTCTGTCTCTGTAGAGGCACTAAGGAAAGTCATGTTATTGTGAGTACAGTGTGTTTAAAATCAAGTTAATCCATTGAATTATGTTCACAAATTCGTACTAAAACCAATGGCAATTCTCATTCAAGACTGATTGTACACTGTAACAAGGTTTTTTTTTTTATTTACCAGTGTACTGATTTGTTTGTTAATATATGCATTTATTCAATCATTAATGTGTATTTTATTGCTGTGCTTTCTGGTTAGTCAAGCAAATGTGGGTTTGCTCATATTGTGGGATTACATGACTTGAAACAAGTAGACACATATGAACCTGGCAGCCAGGGACTGAACAGTGTTATACTGTGTGCTACAGGAAAATGGCATCAGAAATATTTCCATATAATCTTAATATTTTGCAAAGGGGCCACTCTGCTGCAGTCTCTCTTAGACTGCAGACAAGAATGTCAGACATGGTACACATTACGGTACTCACATGTAGACTAGGGTGTGTATGGGGTTAAGGAGATAGAGGCACTAACCAGAGCCCGAAACCTGCAGCCGGTGCTGTTGCAGGCAGTATGGAAAAAGAATTAAGCTCGCCTTTGAAGGGGACTACATAAACACAACAGCTCTCAACGCCCTGTTTTTCTCTTTTCAACTTTTTCCCTCTCCTCCAAAATTCCAGCTAGACCTGGTCTCCCTCTCTCTGCTTTTTCACTTTACTTCCCTCCTTCGTTATTTGCCTCACTGTCCTTTCTCTCCAAGTTTAATCTCTAGCGGTGTGTTTGAGGGGTGGGGGAGTGGGGTGCCATAACAGGTCACTCTTTATACATTTTATAATATATCCCTTAAACTCAAGGATGTCTCTTTGAATGTTTTAACTGTGATTTAGATCTTAGTATGCTGTTCAAAAGATGATTTACATAACCTGGATTTTCTTATTTTTGGTTGTTTTTCATACTGAACCCAAATCCTGAAATCATTCTTGTAGAAACACTTAATTGTTCTTGCTCATTTCACACGTTGTCCATTGACGGCTGTATGGGTTGAGTGTGGAGAGACTGCAGAGATCTATATTTTGTTCACCAGGTGAAAATGTCATGTGTGCATTGCAACATATGCTATTCCAATCATCCCAACTTATTCTGCCACAGACCCATATGGAAAGAGACATTCAAAAATGCTAAGGCCTCCCCCCAAATGCGCATACCATATTGTGCGTCTTGTACTGTACCTCTCTGTCAGATTTTTGAGCTCATAACAGGAGAGGTCTAAAACTGCTTTTTATTGTTAACATTATCCTCCATATATGTACATATATATGCATTATCTATGGGGAACTAAAAAAGTCCTCTGTTTAAGAGTCTTTTTCTGTCAGTTCTGAAGGGTTTTGAGTTAGCAGTTTACAAGACTATATTTGTGTAATTGTGTATTTGATACTATTGATACTCTTTCTTATGTCATAATTGCTACATAGTCGCTCCTATAGCATGTTGCAATCAAGTCACCTAGACGTTACCAATATTGTTGATACTATAGGTATGGGTATAAGATTAGCCGTATTTCTTCCAACTGGCTTTCTGTGTAGCTTTGACTGCATGTTGCCTGTAAGCTTTTGATATGGATGTTAGAAATGAATAGATAGGAATTACTTACTTACAAACTCCAAAGCTAGATAAACTTTGCAATTAATACTCTGTTTTTCATAACTCTGTGGCTATAATGTTCAACTGAGCTGCTGTAGAAACAGATACACTTTGGTTTCATCATCTTAGTGTGCAGGATATGCATAATTCTACTTATTTTTCCACTATTTTTCATATTGGTGCATAACTTATCTTAGTCTTTCACATGGCAGCTTTTTGGAAGGCAGATATAATATTACTTTTGTTCGTCTGGAGCCATAGGATGAGCAGTTTAATCATTGCCACTTTTTCATGTCATAGACATGCTGCACAAATACTGATGCTGGTTCCAAAAAGGAAACTCCAGAAAGAGTTTTATCATTCTCAGGCTGCAGTGTTTGAGTATTTGATGTACCTGTATACACAAAGTTGTGATATCCAATGTCCGGGTACCTTTGCAGACAAGACAGTATACTGAAGATGTCCCTAATAGATTTTCTTGTTGCAGAATATCAACATATTGCCTCGATATGGGGCTTTATTTGAATTTGCTGTCATTACCAAAAGACGTAAATGAAAAACAAATGCCTTTCTATGCAATGCTGATAAGATGCATTGCGGGCACTTTTATTCTTTTTCATCTTTTTCAGTATCTCAGTTTTTAGGAGATGGGAGCATATTGTGCAGAGACATTAGGGGTATGAGCCCTGGCTGAAACGTGATATCTGTCAGACAGAGGTGCTGCAGTCTCTTGCTCAGGTTCAATGAAGTCAACTCAGAGGTTGGAGGAGACAGAGAGAGAGGCCAGATTCCCCATGGGCCCTTGAATTTTTGCCTTTCTTCTTATCCTTTTCATGGTCCTCTACCTCCCTTGGTCTGTACATCTGTCTCAGCACCAGGGACCACTTCTCTGTGGCCTGTGAGGCCGAGATGAAGTAGAGGGGGTTTAAACAGGGTAGCAGATAGGGCTGCAAAATGCATTGTTCTGCAAGTTTCTCAGAGCAAAAACAGGAGGGAGGATGGAGATAGAAGGGGACAGGAGGTACATACACCCCGATCCCAGGAATGATGTCTGTTTTTATTGACTTTGTTAAACCTTTTCCACTTCTGCTTCCTATGTGTTTACAAGACCGTATATCACCCCCATTCAGAAGACCACTGCAATGAAGTGCAAGGAATCGTGAAGTCAGAGGGGAAAGGATAGTCTTGGACAAATAATTTGTACCCGATTTTCCTCCCCCACAAGAACAGTGCCCTTGAAATTTTGCCTTGCTATAGGAACGCACATAATCAAAACTTTCTTTTGATTTGTATGATAGTTTTATCATGTTATTATGTTGTTGATTCATACAGTGATGGTTATATTCATTGTTTTGCGTTAAAAAAGGTACATTGATAAATCTTGTATTTTTAGAGAATTAAAATAGGAAACTGTATCAGGCCTAATTTATCAATTGGTTGTTGATAATGTGACACAATGCATTTAAGCATACCATAGTTGCTCCGGTTGTCTGATTTTGTCTTCAGTTCTTCTGATGTTCTTCTTATGTCAGTCATATATTATCAACATGAACCATGCAGCTAATTGTTTTATTGAACCTGAAATTTCAAAATCCCAGTTTAGATATAACCTAACAGGCATGATTTCCAGTCTGTTCTTACAGATTTAATCCATGTAATACAACAGGGAAATCCTTCACAAATTCTGTCAGTCCAGCCAAGAAAGCAATTTATTACAGCTGCATTAAGAGTACTACTATATGTATTTTTAGTCCAATCCAATCTCTTTTACTCTGAAATGTTTCCCCATCTTACTCCAAAATCCATCTTAATTAGTACTTTTCACTCAGTAACGATCTTATTTAATTCAATGCTATTGAGTGGCAGAGCTGTTTTAAAAAGATTATTTTTCCATATTCTTGGCATAACAATTTACTTAGACAATAAAACTGTTCATCCCACTATGCCAAACGACTCAGTTCTCTGGTAGGGGACTGTAATGTCTTACTCACGCCTGGAGATGACATCACTGTAATGGACTCTGTGACAAATGACCCCCATCACACTTTCCTCTCTAGCTCAGCAGCCTTGCTGATTGACCAGCTCAGCCCATATACGTACTGGCGTGGGTGGAGACAAGGTCACAAACTTGCAACCTCTGCTACTAGTGCTGCACTCTCTCCAAAACAAGCTCTTGGCCCAATGGGCTAAAGGACTGCTTTCTGGCAAGGCGGACCTCCACACTTGCATTCACTCCAGGGAGTGTAGCCACTGTAAAACGGAGTCATTACACTACGCTGAGCCCTAAGCATCTACGTTGCACTAGAGTGCGGTGTTGCTCGTGCCATCCTTCTGAAATGTTTTGATCAACATTTTCACATTTTCGAGTGAGGAAAACCTTTTTCCGCACTTTTTTTTTTTACACATTCGAAACAAGCAGGCTCTGAAGTGAAGTGCATTTTCACAGGCTGATATCCTATGCGTGTGTGAAAGGGCATGTGTGGGCTTTCGATCAATGCAGTCACGTGACAGAGCCGTGATGGTGTGGTTAAAAGCCGCAGAAGTCTGGAGGGTATGGTGTGCCAATAGGTGACACTGAGAATCACTTCCCCTGTTTTTCTTCCCACATTAGGAGCATACTCCCCATAGCTTTCACTATGCCGTCTACCTTTCCACTGCCCCTGTCTTATGGCACCGTGTATTTTTATGTCCTGGGAAATAATACCTCTGTAAATGGAGTCTGCTCCTTGCTGTTTCAGACATTCAGTCACTCCTCTTCTAAGAATAACCAAGCGCCGGCTCGCCAAGGTTTTTTACAGCCCCAACTGACGCTGTCTTTGCGCCGTGCTGATATCATTGCATTGTGTGAACGGAGTCAAATGCGAAAACCAGCCCGGACCTTTGCGGCATCTGGAGCGAATGAATGGAGAACAGGGCGATGCTTGGAATGAGTTCAATCCCGGGTTTCACGACTGGACACAGGACCAGGGCATGAAGTTTGAGAGGTCGTGGAGCAGATTTATACAGGTATGTAACACACCAAAGCTTGAACTGTGGGCCTTTAATGCCACTCCCTGATTATCTGTACAGTCTTATTATCTGTACAGTCTTGGCCACTGAATTCGCTCCTATGCGGATGTAATCATATCAATTTGCCTGTGTTCCATTTCGCTTTTTCTTGACTAGGTTAGCATTTTCGATTCAGTGTCACTGAGCATGACCCAACTAGCTTTAGTAACTGTCTGCACTTCCCCTTCAAATGCCATTCTGTCAGCTGCCTGTTTCCCCACACTGTTGGCACAAAATGACATCTTTTGGGCCATTCCTGGGTGTAAAGCTTCATGCCACTAAAGCAGGCAACACTTCACTCCAGGATGAGATCTACCACAATGTGGTACTGACTCAATCCAGGTGTTCAATTTGCTTGTTACAGTGTCCTTCTGGTAGTAATAAGAAAGGTACATTTTCACCCCCTAAATTCTCAGCAGTGACAGACATAACTGATTCAAACCCCTGCTTTTTTCCACTTAAACTGCTGCTCTTAGGCTAGAAAGATATTGACAGAAGTGAGATCTATGAAGTTGCCCTTGAAACTGTGTGGCATTTATGAAGAGGGTTTTTTTGCAGTGTATATACTTTTACTAGCCTCTTCTATTACCAATATTCACTTCAGTTATCGAGACTTGAAACTGGTATGAAACTTTTCTTAAAACGGTATGCCGTAAGCTGTATGCTGCCAAGGCCACTTTTAGTATCATTTGGATTACATGCCCCTCAGCATCATGTCAAAACCAGAACTAACAAGCCTTGTCCTCTACCTGCAGTTCATTGTATTATCCCACCTCTCTCTGTTGGTGTCCTTGTATAAAGGCTGTTGGAAGAGAAAGCAAACCCCTGAGTCCAGTGGCAGGTAGCCCAGTCTCTACTGCCCTTCTCTACATCTCTCACCAAGCCAAAATCCATCATGGCCACCATGGGATATACCCCAGGAGTCATCCTCTATCTGCCTCACTTTTTTCACACTGTCCAAAAGGGATGTCATTTGTCACACAAGGGCAGGAAACTGGAATAACTTATTAAAACAATTTGTTCAATGTGTAAACCAATGCCGAATCCTCCGACAGTATCCCAATATGTAGATTTTGGCAATCAATAAAAGGAGTCATTAGGTTTTCTGTATTCCACAATGAGATACTTTAAATATCACCTGTTAGTTATGCTAAATGTCCTTTTGAGAATGATTGCAAATGCTAAATGTCTTTTTGAACATGATTCCAAATAGAATAGAACATTTTCACTCATTCTCATACACATGGTTTTGCCATTAATGTTACACTTAATGGCAATACACTTACAAGAGACAAAAAAAATGTGTTGGAAAGTGGGATTCCATCTTCTTTCCCAATGTGAAAAAAAAATCATGAAAATCATGAAAGGGTAGCTGTTGTCTTGTCTCATCATATCCTTCACTCTGGTGAACTATGCAGGTGTTCACAGAATGTCAGTAGATCTGAGAAGAGATACAAAATAAAGAAGTTTGGGAATGAAATCTCAGGACTGTTTATAAAAGTGTAAGCATGAAGGTGTGGACTTGCATAGAGCCTGTTTCCCACAAGTCCACCTTCCCTTATTTAAGTGTATTGGAGAAATGGGATGTCATTTTAAATTAAACTCTTTTAGTTAGTCACAAAGATAGTTTAGGCAGGGACCAACTGGAGAGTTGCTCTAAAGGTTAATACGAAGCTCAGCTTTGACCTGGGTCATGCGTAGGTCCTCAGTGATGAACTCATGGTGAAGCATGAGCTGACTTTAGCACATTGAGGTTAAACTGAACTACCCATATGGGACCACATCTTCACAAAATAAACCCTACAGATCCAAAAACAGAAAAGAATAACTAAGTTATTCTTCAAGAGAGGCAGAAAAGGTCAATGGACACTCTGCCTTGTTATGTTCAGAACGCTACCAACTCTACACAAGTGTCTTGCACAGAATGCAGTATGAAATGCCAGTAACATGTGCTACCACAGGAATAATAAAAACATGATTACAAGCATAGTTCACAACTGTAAAGCAACTATCACAGGACTACTGCAGTAAAAAAAAAAAACTTTACCATTGGAATCTTGACGATTGTAATAGCATTGCTGCTGTGGGTGTGGTGCTAGTAGAACAGCTTTGAAACCAATATGGGCAGCTGCTAGTTGCCAGCTGAGATGCAGGTGGATGGGAAGGCAGGGAGACGACAAGGTGAGAAAGTTCTGGATGACATGGAAGGCTTGTACAGTATTGGCTAGCCAGAGGTCTCAGTAAACAAAGCTGTTCTTGTGTCCCCCATTTTTGACATTACAATGGCTATTTCAACAGCTATCCAGTTTTAAGGTGTTTAGCTGATTGACTGTAGACTAAAGAAACACAAATGGATAAACCACAGTGTCTAGGAACGTTGTACATTAACACATCATAAATACACTGTTGCTCCTGATGTCCACCTGTATGTAGACGGCTCTAATACTCTAACTGTAAACCCAATATTCAGCAATCTTTGCATTAATTGAGAGAAAGGTGTATGCGTATATATGTTTATATGGGCAGTGGAGGGGATAACTATATTGCTCATCTGTAATCCTTCAACCTGATCTGCTGATGCGGTAGAAATGTAGTTGATTACCAGTATATCAGGCTTGCTTTTGGCTACCCATAATGCAATTCAGCTCCCTTCATCTTGCCTTGTTACCCAGTTTCTTTCAATTTTCCATTCTTTTCCTTAATACAAGTGTGTTATTGTTATGAGTATTTAAATGTGATAGAACAAAAGATGAGGAAATTGATAAACCCTTTCCCTTTGTATTCTTATGGCATTCACTGATCAATACAATGGGAAATTTATGTTTCTTATTTCTTACTATTGAACTATAGCCAGTAAAGTGAATTGTCATCAGAGTGAGTCAGACCTCCAAGGGATGCAGTTGTTTGCATCTGTGTCCCCTATACTGACCTCACAATGCTGAGTGCATTTCACTTTTATCAACCTGCAGTGGATATGGATAGTCCCATGGATCAGGTTTTTACACCAAAAAGGACAAGCCTGAATCCTTGTGAAATATGTAAGCCACCAGACCCTTTGCTGATGGTATGCAGGACATTATCATATGGAAACCCATAGACCACTGCTACAAATCATGACAGCAGAGATGTTAACCACACCCACAGTCATTCTCCCCACCCATATCTATGCCCCAAGGCCAATGTATGCTAGATAGGCAGACCTTATTTGCATGGGCCCCATATTTACATAAATGTTTACTATATATATATAGTTGCTATATATATATGAATTATGTCAGGTAAGAAACAGATAAAACATGTGTCGATCAATTGCTGTTTTTTGTAAAATGTGGGTTGAAACGTTTAGCCTAAATATTGGCCAAAAAAAAATACTGAAAATAAATGGTAAAGTACACTTAAGGCCTGGATTCTCTTTGCGAACTGTGCACGTTTGGATTTCAGTGTAAAATTTCCAATCTGTTACTTATTTATTTAACTAAAGGTGTCGGGACACATCTGTACTGTAAAATACCTACACTACACTGTAGAGACTATAATGCACACAAAATCATTCAATTAAATTTTTGTTTAGCAACGGTATGTTACGCACGTGCCTTACCAAGTCCTGGCATTTGCGGAATATTTTTATTTGTGGAACGGACGAGTTTTTCTGTCCTACTGTGTGTCTTGGGTAACTCCAGCTACTTGAATTCACTCTTAATTTCGCTCGCTTGTTTGATGTTTACCTAATCTTCACACTTCTCCAGCGGAGGTGTCATTACGCGTTTTTTTGGAAGCCCCTCCTGCGACGGGGCAAGCGTTTTCCTCAGGTGAAGAGAGTTTTGAGGGTGGGGAGAGGGATCCTCTGCTTGCTCCTTGAGGACTTTCCTTCTGTTTTAACCAAAGATGTTGGTGTGTATAGGGGGTTGACACTGGAGACTGGGAAAGGGAGTAGAGGAGGGGATAGGGGCTACACCGGGCAGTCTGACACCACCGCTCATTCGCACAACATCACCAAATGCTATCACCACAATGGATGCAGATTTCAGCGCCCTGTGACCGACTTAAGGAAATCCATCACAGTGTCCTCGCCGATTAATAAAGTGTCTGTCGCTGCTGAAGGGATTTTTATTCAACCGGAACTGCAAATACAGGCTAACAACTGCCTATGTCGCATACACTCGCATGGTGCGGAGCAAGTATTCAACTACGACCGACTGTGGATATCGGATTATAGTAGATTTTTATGTCCCCCGTGTTTCTTTTTCATTAAATGCTTATATCAGAGTCATAGTTTCTTTGGTATGCTAGAAGCGTTTATTCCACTTTCTGTGAATTTAAAAAGTAATTGTTGTGGAAGCATGAAAGAGCGGACAACCGTCATTAGGAATGAGTGTCGCCGTTTTCTGTCATCGCATGATAAAACTGCTCTCCCATGAGGACATATAATATCGGATGTCTTGCAACATATTACAAATAATACGGATTTTTTTTTTTGAAAAGTTGTGTTGAAAAGAATTAGCTTGATGAATGTTTTCTGGCATCTATTTGATTCGGTTCTATTTTTTCTTATTTTGGTTTTTATAACACCTCATTTGAACCAAGTGAGCCGAAGTGAAGTTCTTATCCGGAAGAAAACGAGGCTATATTTCCAGAAGAATCTTATCCATAGGTACAACTGAATTCATGAGGAATAATTTGTCTAAAAGGAGAATCGGCCCCAGTTTTAAAGCTTCAAAATGATGCCAATGCCACCAAGATTAAGCTGTCTGTAAGTGAATGTGCTTTAAAACTCTCAACGGTAACATTTATAATAAATATGTGTACCTGTGTGGTATGACGATAAATTAATGTTGTCTCTTTCAGGTTCCTCCACTTTTTTGCGTTTTGCTTCTATGCTCAGGTACGTGTTCGCCCCTTTGAAATGCGTTTTCAAGTAGGCTGTAAGTATTCTTTATAATGTAATGGGAGGTAGAGCGATCAAGTAGTACTACGCATTTGCAAAGAGAAGAAAGTAATGCATACATTCACTTTTTGGCTACTGTAAACTCACCTTGCAACTAAAGAACAAACCGGCCACCTATGAAGTTGGCAATTATTCATTCAAGCAATTTGCTTACACGTAGACTGAATTGGAAATGAATATGTCAATGATTAGTGAAAGACAGCAGTTGTGGTGAAACGTATCAGGTGGATGTCACCGTTGGCACGAGTAAAGATTAGTGCAGTGCACGCGCAGCCGTCGGCACAGTCCACTGCAGGGCATTTCTCATAATGTTGTTCTGTGGTGGAAGATGCTAAGTCGGACATGCATCTGAAAAAATGACATAACACATTAATGAGAAGCCCAGTGCTTCAATCACTCCCTTTGCAGCTTTAAGCAGAATTAAACATCATGAAGATTTGTAATCCACATGACAAACCCCACCTCCACCTTTCATATAAATGATGAAGTTATTTGTAAATATGAATGTAAAAGTAAGCAGTGGCTCATTTTTTTTCATGTATTTCTTTTCTGACAGGTAACTCTTCAGTCCCCGCCTAATTTTACGCAGCACGTGAGTGAGCATAGCAAGGTCACTGACCGGGTGAGCCGTAAGGTTATTCGGATGTACCAGCTCTACAGCCGAACGAGTGGCAAGCATGTGCAAGTTCTCGGAAACAAGAACATAAACGCTATGGCGGAAGACGGAGACGCGCATGGTAAGAATAGTGTGTTTTTCTTTTTTAAATCAAACGTACACGCTCGCATTGCATGTTAGATAAGAAAGATTACTTTTCATAGCTGATAGAGGAATCATTCTTAGCAGATCCATGAACGGTATTGAATGTGCTTTTGCAACAATAGTGAAGTGAAATGGGTATATGAGGAAAGATGCAGAAATTATACATCATGATGACAAATAAGCATTTGTGTGTGTGTGTGTGTGTGTGTCTGTGTATGTGTTTGTATACAGTTCTCTCCATATTTATTCACACCTCTGATCATTCCTAATAAATAGCATTTACTCACACCTAAATGTAATCTTGAAAATAAAATCTAACAAAAATACATCTACTCTATGCTAACATTATGCTTTTGGGATGTTCACTGGAAGCTTCTGGAACTGTAAATAGGCCTTTGAAGGTGTCTGTTTACCTGTGGTATAAAAGGAATTAACACTGAGAAGAAATGAATCAGTTACATGCATCACCACAGTTAAGGGAGCTCTCTGAAGACTTCAGGCAAATGGTCATTGACTTCCATAAGTTTAGGGATAGCTGTAAAAGAATTTTCCACTTTTGTGTCTGTGATTATTCAAATTTAAGCTACTGGTACAGTAGCACCCCTGCCAGGAAGAGGACAGAAGTGTATGTTGCCACCCTGGTCAGCAAGACACGTGGTTTGGGAAGCAACCTTAAATCCAAAGGCAACAGTTTGATATCTTAAAAAATGGCCTTTGGGGACCAAAAACTACATTCAAAATCATTGGTATGAATGCAGCATTCAGAGCTGCATTGCAAAGAGGAAAGCACTTCTGGAGGAAAACCACAAAAAGAGACAAGTCAAATTTGTCATCTGAATGACAGTTGGAAGCATGACTATTACCATTATGTTTGGCGTGGAAATGGTGAAGCTTATGCTGAGAAAGAGCTCATGTCCATTGAGAAATACAGAGAAGGGGGTTGATTATGTTTTGGAGTTTTTCGCATATATGTCCTGGAGTCTTTGTTAAGATAGGGAGAGTGGCGAATTCTAACGTGTACCAGGACATTTTGGCCAAAAGCCTGGTTCCCTCTGCCAAGAAGCTCAAGCTTGGCTAAAAAGGACATTCCAGCTTGATAATGATCCAAAACATTCATCTACATCTACAAAGAAATGGTTAACTGAGTACAAAATAAATGTTTTCAGATGGGCATTTCAATCTCCAGCACTCAGTCTAATCGAACAGTTGTGGTTGAGCTCAAGAGGGCAGTTCACAAATGAAAACCAAAAGACCCGAATGACCTAGAGAAATTCTGCATGTTGTAATGAATCAAAAATCCCCCTATAGAAGTGAAAAAACCTCATACAGTAAATCACTCCAGGAAGCTTCTTGTCAGTGAAATCTATGCATCTATGATTGACAAAACAAATCTACAGGAGCATGAACCTCATATTTTCTGGCCAGTATGATATTGTTGTGTGCAGTTCTATTCAGACTAAAGTTTAACATTTTTATGTTACAAAATGATATCATACCTTATTTTTTCTGAGGTATCATGTTTTAAGTCTTGTATAATCCAGGGGAGGAATAAATATGATGGAGAGCACTGTATGTAGCGGGAAGGGGACTTTTGTGAGCCTTGTTACTGAAGCCATCTAATATCAAAGCCATTGTAAAAGCATTTATAGTGGCATGTTGGCATGTTAGTATGCTGGGAAGTTTTTTTTTTTTTTTTGGTAGTGGGGCGCATACTCCAGGAAAGAAATACAAATGTAATGAATTCTATATGGTTCAAAGTGTGATTCTCAAGAGAAACCTCTATGTCTGGGACAGCGATTAGAACTCATCTTACTTCAACCTCCCGAACATTTCCTGAATAGTTTTCCCTATTCCCTGCCAATTGTTGGATAAAAATGTCTAGAAACACTCCAACCACCAGACATACACTTTATGTATGATTCTCTATAACTATTTTTCCTAGCAACAGACACTGAACAGTATGTAAGCCCATGCTAAGAATGATAACAGTGCATGGCAGTTGGAATCCTTTCCCTGTCTGGGAGTCATTCTTCAGTAGTTCATTTATGTCTCATAACTGTGTTATTATACGTATCAATGACTGATAGCATGTAGTGAAGAGTTTTGTATGGTCAGTTATTCTTTATACTAATGTAAAATCCCGAGCACAATATACCTGTTTGATTTGGATGGGCTCATATTCAAATTTGAAACAAGCTTTTGCACATCACTGGGACACTTTTCATGGTAGCTCCTTAGTCATAAATCATTAGTCTTCATTTATTCTTTGTCTCTATGACTGAGGGACTTTTCAACTGATAAAGTAAGTTTGTAAATTTTGCTGTATCAAGGGATAAAGTGACAATAAGCATTTTTTCAGTTGTATAAGGAACATTGTGACCATAAAATAAATACATTGTCCCCAAAGAGGGAGTTTTCAAGCAGCATACAGACAATTTCGAACAAATAATTGATTTTTCTCAATCTGAAATCATTCTAATACTGTACCTCCACGGCATGATTTAGGGTAGCACAGATACCCATAGACCTTACGGGATGTCAGGTGCAAATAAATTTCTGTAAGGAGTGTATGTTTTAGTAACACCTTTTGTAATTATGTGAAATGCATACTGAGCAAGTGCCGGCATCAGGGTTCTTTCCTTCATCAAAACTAGCGAGCAGCTTCTCAAGTGTAGCGGAAAACCTAGCTCATTTGTGTCGAACAAAATGTGATGTAGGCCATTGATGATGGTATCAGAAAAGATTAACTCTGTAGACGTTCTGGGTCAGAAGCATTTCACCAGCAGGTGAGACTCCATGGTCCAGGTCACTCTATACTGTATTGGCATAGGCCATTCAAGGTGTCTAAACTGCTGTCAGAGAACTAAGGTTTGTTTACCACAATTCCTGTTTTGGAACAGGAAGAACCTACAATGCTCTGAGTAGCAGGAAAGCTGGAAAAAAAGAAGCACCACACAACAGTGGAACAACAAGCCAGCATTTTTGATGATCCAGGTTATCACCAAGCTAACTGCATTCGATATTTAGCTAGCTATGTTTTTTGTGTGTTCAGTTTAAGAGATAGGCATTGATGTAGCGACTGTATATTTTTATTCATGTAGTTATCATTTAAATGCACAAAATTTGCTACTTAAACATATCTGTTGTTTGCCCACTATATGCACTTTTGTACGTCGCTTTGGATAAAAGCGCCTGCTAAATGAATAAATGTATAAATGTATATATAATAAAACATAGAATAAAACATCTTATTAGCTAGCTAAAGTTGGAAATGTGATGGTAAACTAGATTAGCTGACTAGTTTGAAATCAAAAAAGGTGGGTCAGTGGAAATCAGGCCCCTCTCTCTGCAACACTCAGTGCTGGCCAAAAGCACAGGTTGTAGAGCAGCGACTGCTCTGTGTTTGTGCTGGCTGAAGTCTTCGTTAGCGCCTTGTTGTTGGCTCATTTCATTCCACTATCTGAGTGGCAGATCTCAGTGATATCTTCTCACTTCTCGGTGACTGCTCAGTGATAACCATTGAATCAAAAGGCACATTATGTCGTAACATGGTGACATTTTTGAGAATGGGTAACATGTTAATTTTGTTGTAACTGAAATGTGGACGTTTATTTGCATTACAGGTTTTCAACTACTATGCCTGTTAACAATCAGGTTTAGATTCTGGATTTCAGTCGCTTATACCAATTCACTAACTGTTTTGGTTTTTAGATGTGTTGAGACAAATACCTGTTGGCCTTTAATTTTGTGTATCCTTTAGATTGTTTTATAACAATGCCAACTTTAATAAAACATCTGCTGCTTTTGTTCACTTTCCGTATGTAATCTGAAATAAAGATGTGTGTAAATCTTATGTGTGAAATGAATGTAGAAATATAAAGAAGTTTATAGCCCTTCCAGGATGTCTTCTTTCATTTCAAAGATTTGAGGTACACATGTTTTTATCATTGTGCAAGAATTTAAGCTTACATAAATCCTCATGAATGGTCCCTACAGGTTGTGTGTGTGTGTGTGTGTGTGTGTGTGTGAGACAGACACACAGAGAGTGAAGGAGTAGGGAGGAAAAGTGCAATTTTCAAAGTAAAGTGCATTTTCCAAGGATATACACTTAGTAGAAGTAGAAATAATGACTGTTGAATCAGTTCATACTGTATTTATATTCGTTTTTCCCCTCCACAGCCAAACTCATAGTGGAGACGGATACATTTGGAAGTCGGGTTCGGATTAAGGGAGCAGAGAGCGGATACTACGTCTGCATGAACAACAAAGGGAAACTGATTGGCAAGGTAAAAGCAAGTTTCATTTTATTACTGTTATGACACTTACTTGTGGGCTAACAGGGGACTGCAGTGATGTCACTTAAACGTGGCATCCACGCTGGATGGCAGTGTTGTGAGCTTTGCCACTGACTGCAAAGTGTGCATCAGAGATCAAGTCTAGTTTATGTCATCTTGAACCTCTCAAGACCATACAAACTCAGTCTGGGTTTGGGTCTCAATACTCACGGTCTCAGTCACATGGTTTTCCCACAAGGCTGCATTCTGGTCATTGTCAGCATAGAAAACACCTATTTCGTCATATTTTTCCCAAATAACTAAAAAACGCAAAGTGTACGCCAGAGTAGAAACTTTCTAATAACAACAATTAAGAATAATAACATTAGCTGCCAGAATTTTTTTACTTTTGTAAAACATTCTTTGTTATCTGTCTCATCTAGTTTCTGCTTTTCCATCTCCTATTTTTGCTTTCTCATCTCATAATTCCAACAAAGATAATCTCCTGAATCACATGAAGGAGCCACACATGAAAACTTTTAGAATATGTCAAAATAAAATTTCTGTTGATCTTCATCATTGATTCTATAATAATTGAAATTATTTTTGGTCTTGTCCTTTAGTCCTTATGTGAGAAATGCTTATACATTATATCTGACTATGTAAGAACACCATATAGCATTTAACAAATGGTATCACAAGTAATGAAACTTAGTTGTCAATGTTCAGCTGAGATGAGCTACCTTGTCGAGGTAATCTTTATAATGCTACAGTAGTCATTTGTGCAGCCAAACCATTGAATAGCCCTAGATTATTTTGCTCATTTTGACATCTTAGATAGACATCAAAACAACTGATTAAGCAGTTGATATTAAGCAGCAACTGAACAGTTTCATCCATTTATTTTTGTGATATCACATGCAGAACCCTACTTGTCAGAATTATGTTTTGTACCTCTCATTTAGAAACCTCACTCATTGTGTGGGTCATTGTGTTCTTTTGAATTTTGTCTTTGTTTGTAATGTTAATGAATAGTTATTAGTCCAATTATGGTTTGCATTACTTTTTATTGTGGTTTGCATTAATTTTTATGGCATTTTTATGTGTGTTATGACAGTGACACAAACGTCTTAGAGACATCTAAGCAACCTTTTTGATATAAAGATTGGGGAGATGAGAAATAAAGCAAAAGTAAATAAGAGGTTTAGAAATTATATTTGATATTCAGTGTTCCTGTCCAGTTTATTTTTGTAGGCCCTATGTTTGTGCAGTGATGCATAGCACGGAAACAGGGGCTGCAACTTTTCCCCCCAACCCCAGAGCTCAAAGTTTGATCGTTGAGAATTTGTGGCCTGTCATTTCAGTGGCAGAGAACATTCCCTGAGACATTTGCTGGTTTTGTCATAGTTAAAGAAGTGATCGGAAGAGGAATCAATACGGAAATGTACAAAATGTTGCCCATTGCTAGGAAAATGTGTATGTGATAAAATGTGTCTTAAGAACCTATCCCAACTGCGTGAACATTTTCTCTCTGTTTATATAGCATGTATAGTATGCATATAGTATGTGTGACAACTGAGTCAGCATTTCCTTATGAAATCAACAAAACACTCAGAGAGAGAGAGAGAGTGTGTGAGAGGGAGAGATATCATTGGGAATAGTTTACTGGTAACGGATAAATGTCATGATTTTCAATTTATGAAAATATCAACTGCTGATGCTGAAAATTTGCACATGTAAACAACAGCATTGAAGGTATTACAAGACAATTTTTGTAAGTTAAAGTATAGATCCATGTGGCAAGCTGTCATTGTATCATATTTACAGTGAAAAGTTCCTGGGCCTGATAGCCAACTACCTGGAGAGTTCCACATTTTTAACTCCATCCAAGTACATCATCCTACATACCATATGCTCTATGACTATACAGCTTGATGAACAACTCACCAGGAGTTAGGAGGCTTGTAGAACCCCAGCATGGATTTGTCTGCATGGTCCTAGTGCCTCTATCAGATTCACCTACAGCTAGTTTTGCAGCCAAGTGAGAACGTGAAAAATTGTAACCAAAAAAATGACAAATTTTTGTTGCTGCATGTAGCCTTGGCCTTAATGGGAGATTCATCAGCTCTCTGGTGCATTGAGGGAGGAGATTTGTAAGTGAAACATTGGTGTCAGAATAAATAAAAATGATGAATTTTTTAATCCCTGAGAATTAATTGACCAGCTGTTTGACATCCTGCAACCCTCTCTTATCCTTTCATGTACATAACCACTCCTTAGGTCTTAGTTCGGTAATGTTTTCCTTATTGCGACAGGTGTTGCTAATCACAGTTGAGTGGCATCAGTGGTGACAATATGCAGGCATTAGGAATTAAGAATATCAATGAATAAAGCACTATGGAGCATTATGGAGGGATTATATACACCAAGTGGTACTTAATGTAGATTTTAACTGAGTTTTCTGCCAAATTTTAAACATTTTTGTTTTCCAAATCATAGAATAATTGAACTGAAGATCAGAGAGTAACATAATGAAATACTTTTTAAAAAGCGAGCAATACTCCAGAATACAGAGTACAAAATACTCTCTCATCTCCTTTTGCCTTTGTAGTGTATGAGTTCCATATAGAGGCTTACCATACCCCTCTGGGCTGTTTAAAGGGTGATGGAGTATATGCATTGATTCCTTTCCCATTGATTTTTGTCGGGCACTCCTGATCCAAGGGTAGATTTGTGTTTCTCTCTTGCTGCGTATGGTAATAAACAGGGGCGTGATCGCTGCCTCCACCTTCCCAGCATCCTGCCAGGTAGACCATCTGCCTGGGAACCTGGTCCTACTGCATGTGTCATCTCGGCAGCCCAGCACAGCATGCATGCGATATATTTTTACTTCGGACAAGATGTGTGTTTTACTTACTGAGCGCAAGGGTTATTTTTAACATGCCGGTTTGTTAAATGGATTGGGGTCATGTTTGCCCTCTCGGTTCGGCGTGTTAAAACAGTTACGTGACGTATGTTTTAGCAGGATGTGACAGTGACAATCAGCTGTTACGCACTGTGCGGTTGTTCCTTCTTGTGTCATTTATCTGAAACTGAATGAAATCTCGCAAACGTAAAATATCTATGTATCGTATGTTGCATGGAGTCTGAAAAAATGATGTTGTGTAATGCCGTGCCAATGGCTGAAAACAACTGGTCCCCGCTGCTGCATGAATGTATCTGTAGCTGATATGAACACACACACACCAAGGTGGCTGGGACAAACTGAGTTACCGCTGCTAAGCATTGTTCAGTTAAGTTGCTGCTGACGGGGTGGTATTGGTGCTTGGATCTGTAAATATTATGAACATCAGTATTGTGATAGTCCTGTTGAAACTGAATCCATGTATCTCTGTTGACAGTGTCATTTGATTGACAGAAGGGCTTTGTGTTATTGGTGGTAGTGTTTTAAGAGCAGCAGTATTTCATAGTAGTGTGGGAAATGGAGTCTGTGTTTCCAAGGTGTGAATTCTGTGTGTAACACTTTTGTTGTGCCTATAAGCATGGCATTCAGCTATGCAAGTTAATGCTTCATTGATATTGTATGAAATATAAGATGACTACCATAAGCAAATAAATGATTGTCATACTGTGAAAAATATACATGTGCAAATCCAGTTGTATTTACCTCAACACTACAGCCTTTTAATGATGTCATATGTAAATTGCCTCTAGGTTAACTCCAATTTGTTTGTTCCAGTATATATCAAGCACATGTTTATGACTATAAACAAGGCTTGCCCAATATGTTGCCTTACCAAAAATTGCCCAATAATTAGACTTTCAAGACTTACCAGTATTGGTCATCATTGGACCTACTTTGCTACTTCTCTTTTGCTGTAGATTGCCCTGTTGTTTGCATTATTATATCTGTGAGTGTGACATATATACATATAAATTATAACAAAAAGTAATCTCCAAAGTCATGGTTAAAATAAATAGCTGTCAATGGAACGGCTGTGATTGATGCTTCGGGTAGATTGTTCCTAATTGTTAGTGTGGCATCATACAAGGCATCCTACATCACACATGTCTTTAATAGCATGTCAGTTTTCCTCTAAAAAAAAATCACATTCCAAGGGATGATTTATCTCGGAGGGAGGATTTGCACTTCTTGCAAAACAGAAGCCAAAGTAATTGGTTATTGCAGTCATTTCCCTTTCTCTTGATCTTTTGAGTATGATGTGTTCTGCATATGTTTGATTCTAATGGGGCATATCTCTTTATGTCAACTGGCAGCAGCCACTTGCCAGTTCCTCTCAAAAGGTTTGATATTTCCAATCCATAAATGCCATTATTGCTGTTAGTACCTTTAGGGCCAAATTTGAAATCCTGCCTCTCCCCTACAGAGAAACGGCCAGGGGAGAGACTGCATCTTTACCGAGATCGTCCTGGAGAATAACTACACGGCGCTACAAAATGCCAAGTATGAGGGATGGTACATGGCCTTCACACGCAAGGGCCGGCCGAGGAAAGGCTCCAGGACGCGCCAGCACCAGCGGGAGGTCCACTTCATGAAGCGGCTGCCCGGAGGACACCGCATCGCCGAGCAGCGGCCCTTCGATTTCATCAATTATCCTTTCAACAGAAGGACCAAACACATCCGCCATTCAGGAGAGCGCTGAGGAAGGACAGCAGTGGAAAACGGGAAGCGCAGCCAACAAAAACAGCCAATGGCCCCACTCCTCTTAAAGACCTCTTGTAATATTTTATACTGGAAAATGAATATACCTGATATCTAGTTGTTTATAATTCAGAAATAAAAATATATGAAAAGTCTATTTTTGTACTTGTGACCGAAAAGGCTGACTTTTATAAAGTTTTTCGCGTACATGACTCGGTAGGCGCGAGTGATGACATTTCGTAGCATGGGGGCTTTTTGTCTTGCTTTTTTGTTGATGGCTGAGAATGATATGCTGCACCACATCTGCTGCTCAAAGACACTTGAAGGACCTGGGAGACTGCACTGATAGCACAAAGCGCTGCATTCAGGTGTGTACAACCATTCCACATACAGGTAGCAAGAGGGAGCTGCTCATTTCTGAGAAAACTCTGCAGTACATATGGTTTATGGTTCAGTAGACAACTTAGGGATGTGTTCGCTCTAACCACAGTGCACTTTGTAAAAACTGAAGCGGTTGTTGCATTTTGTTATTTCATACATAACCGTTGTTCAGTGGTTCAGTGAAGTGATTATTATGTATTTGATTAACGGACATCCATGTTCTGAGCGTTCTATGTTCCTGCCTGTCATATTTTACTTGATTACTTGTTACATTTATACTGCTTAAGAATGACTGAAACAATTCCCTGATGTAATGAAATTGCTATTCTTTGGGTTACAAGCCCGGTTCCATAACCACTACCATCAAATTGATTCTTTGTAATGGAAATTGTACATTTGGAAATCAGAGGGCAAAGTGCATTGTGGCTAGATTGATCAAAGCCCTTGATCAAGCACAGCTTTGATTATATACAAACAATGGCAGCTACTTGTTGATTTTCATGGATTTCTCACTGTTGTTTTAAATGTCAAATGGAGGTGTAAATGTTTGGTTTGACATGTAGGAAGTTTTGTTTTTTGTTTTTGTTTTACTTGCATTTCTGTTTTTTTTTATTCACATACACATGTATATTTTTATTAGAGGATGTATAAAATAATTTTAATGATGGAAGTATTTATTTAAAATATGTATTAAAGTGCATTAGAAAATCAAGTTTAGGACCATGACTTAGTATCATTTGTATTGGTTGTTGTAGACTCAAAGGTATGTAGGGTTCAACTTGCAAAGAACCAACAGGAATGTAATAAAACAGCAGAATCCGGTAGTGGTAAGTAGTGTGCAGCAACTATTTGCGCAAAGTTGCTCCATGGATCAAGTTCTTTTCGCCATGTGTTTGGCAGCAGATTATGTACTCTTTCAGGAGAGGGAAAGGTAATTTGTGCACCTGCTTCTCAACTTTTCAGAATCCAGAATCCAATTTCAGTAGTTTCGATACAGTATTGGCCTTGAGTTTGGTAAGAACATAATGCTCTGCATTCACCAAAGAGCATGTTGAAGTGGAGCTTGATACAGAAGGTGTACCATTTGTGAAATAGTTAAGTATATAACAAATATTCATAAGAAAGATCATTTCCTCTCATTTTCCACCAAACCTCTGAAATACGGTATGTATCTCTAAGGTCTAAGTATAATGATGTGCAGTAACAAAAGATATTGATATGGCATGCTTTAACTTAAGTAATGTAAGCATGCTGTAGTTATCAAGCAACCATTACACCCAAATCCACATCACCTTTAAAGGTCCTTTTCATGCCATCACATGGTGTGGTAGCCATTGTGCTCATGGCAAATATACAGTAAGGTGCGCATGGACATTCATCCTGTTGTGACACTTCCCTAACCTTTAAATTTTTAAATTGTACACCATTGATTTAATATAATATTCTGAATTGCCAGCTGGGTATGTCATAATTCCATTTGATAGTCATATGACAGACACATGACTTGGCAATTATATGTTAATTTGAACGGAATCTATTTTTCTGATCCATTACTTAATATTCTAATTCAGCTTGCAGGTGCATAATGTGACAGCATTTTGATATGTGAGCTTATGTGTGGCGGCTATGTATGGCCAACATACTGTACATAGCCATGCAAGAAATCAGTTCCTGCCTATTTATTACCTGATTTCCCCTAAATGCTGCAAATTGCTTCCCATTGGAATATACAACATGTACCAATTTGTTGGAAAACAATACGCTCCAATGCATCTTCTCTTTATTTGTATGGCTCATAATTATATTTTATATATGGTGAAAAGCAAGAGGTTTGTGCGCCCGGAAACCATTTCCTTCTATCTGTTACCTGACAAACTTCTTTACAATTTAGCCGAGAGATTCATAAAATAATATTCTATAAGTATTTTGCAGTTTCCCTAGTCACATGGAGTGGTGGCTACACTTCTTCAAGGAGAGAGTAGTTACGTCAGGCTTCCATTTCTGACAGACAAAGCTGCTTGACAGAACTGTCCCTTAGATGTACTATTTTTGCAAAGGCAGGTAAGTGTTTGTCTTTCACCTCAAACATTTTACTTACCTTAATCTGCTCAAGCCCTGTATTTTTCCAAGGAGGGCTGGTGTTTGTAAACAGCTTCCCCAGGAGCCAGAGTGGGCATAGCAAATATCTTCGGCTGAAGTCATTAACCTCTCAGGGGAGTAATGTTGAGATCAGATAGGAAGGGTGCGAGACTGGCTTATACATGTTTCACAAACACCATACGTGTGTGTGTGTGTGTGTGTGTGTGTGTGTATGTGTGTGTGTGCTGTGACTGTGATGACAAACACAGACTTATTGATCAATCTGGACACGTGCCAGGGTTATTTGTGCATCGGCCGATAAAGTTTTGACTTGTCTCAACATTTGACGAACATCAAAGAATGATTTTTTACACACATAGAGTTCTTATTTTCATGTGACCACTGCACTTGTTTGTCATTTCAGGACAAGTGCCTAGAGAAAACAGATCACTCAAGCAAAGCTGTGCTTGTATCTGACAGCTGTCTGCTGTATCATCTGACTCACACCACATCATCAATGCATTAATTCAGGATGCCACCCAGTTCCTGTTCTTCATTGTCAAAGGATAATATTTCATGTGTCAATTAATATAAACATTTATAGCTGTTTCCTACATCACCTGTCATTTGCTGATTTATTCACTGTTTATTGAAGGGCACTAAACAACTGGAAGCATGTGTGTCAGAAGCTCTCAGATCCCCTCCAGGTCATCTCAGTTGGGTTTGTTTATCTTCTTATCCATAACTGGTATTCTTGTTTCTTAGACAAGTCTTCATAAATTATTTTGGATTTTTAAAAATATCCTACTATCTTTAAAGCTTCTTGAACAGCTTCTTTTCCACTGAACCTGTAGTTAGATAGCCCCCAAATATAATTTGAATTTTTCCTGCGGCATTTTTTTTTTTTGGGTTGTTTGTTTGTTTTTTAATTGTTTCATTGGTCAAATCCAAGATATTTAATTGGCACTGTGGTAATCATGTATTAATGTATTAATTTAAATTCAAGTAATAAACTCTTTAACTAATAACTACTAATAATACTACTAAATTCCAAACATTTAGAGGTTTAAACTGAGCTGGTGGCAGGAAAGTCACACCTTCAGAGTCCCTTGTGATTCAATGCAAATGTAAAGCAATTCCTTTTAAAAGCATGTACCACATCTCTACCACATCCACTTTATTGCACAGCAATCTTCATATAAGCAAAAAATATCCATTAGATATGCAAGCAGGATCACTATATTTATTTGTCTGAGGAGCAGCAGAGGCTGGTACTTGTCCACTCTGCTGAAACTTAAAACCACAGCTTTAAAGTGCCTGGCATGAAAGGAGAGATTGACTTGGCTCAAGGTGTAACTGGAGAGCATTGTGCATGTTTTTGGAGGTAGGGCTGGGGGATCCTCCCTGAGAAAAAGGTTCTATTTTCTGAGTCAGTTTCATATATACTATGGATGTTTGATGCACCTGAGGCACGGACTAGTATAATGCCTTGTTCCAGACAACACTGCAAATTGACTCTCTTTTATTCTCCATTCAGTTCCTGTAGAATGTAGGCAATTTCACATCAGTCGTACAAATTCAAGCCATGTTATGTCACATCACTTCTAGTAGCCCTCCACAATACTGCAAAGATCAGTAGCCTTTTAATACAAACCTACTTTGCATTAATCTCAAACCATTTCATTCTCTACACCTGACAGAATTTGGCAAAGAGATATGGCAGTCAAAGAGATATGACAAAATTAGATCCTTTAAAGTGAAAATAAGTTGATTTCAAATAGGCAGAATCACAGAATCGTCAGATTGACAGGATGTTTTCTAGTTCTATTTGTGACATAGCATTGTCAGAGGATGTGCATGGGGTGTAAGGCATTGAGGTTAGTCAGCAGATATACAGCTGTAAGTGGAAGTAGAGCAGTAAAGGCAGCCAATGAACTGAAAGGTATCACTGAAAGACAAACATTGACTAAAGGAAGGATAAACTGACTGTTTCATTGTTCATGTGAGTGTCTCACATGGGACTTGCTGACTCTGAATGGTTCCTGGCTAAACATTCTTGCCAGCTTAAGAAGAGACCCTCAGCTGTCTTTGAAGGATTACAAGAGAAGATCAATCCAGTGCATCCATTACATTTTAACTTCCTTGTCAGACGTGAGATCACAACTGTTAGCAATGCTTAACAGTAGATACATAACGCATGCATATTTTAATAATGTAACATAATGTAATGTAATGCAAAGTCACAGTGCAAACTGTCATGTATTCCCAACTGAGAATGAAAACCAAGAGTCCAGGCCCATTATGTGTATGTTTATTCAGGGAACTTCGCCATGGTTGGCTGTCTTTTCCGTTGTTGTTCTCCAGAATTTAAATGGCCCCATTTTACAGCTAATAACCAATGAGAGCAACTTATATCTAAAATTAATGCTTATTCATTAAAGTATTTAAGCAGAAAGTAGTAAGTAATAAGTAACATATAATGTATATGCAGACTGAAGTTTTGTACATATTGGCTAATTCTTGGACTGCATTCAATTGAATATTTCCTTAAGTAGTGCCTCTTCACCCCTTTGAAGAATATCAAAGCGTTTCATGGTGGGGGTGGAACTCACCTCAACCGTCATCAGTGTGTTTCAACCACTTAACCACCTGTTAGAGGTGCACCATCCCTTTTGTGCCAGAATTCCCACACTTCAGCTGAGGTGGAGCAGCACAGATTTATCACACCAGTTATATTGGTAGATGATTATTTTGCAAATTTCAAAGAATTAGAATAATGAGCCAAACCCGTATTTTCATGTCTTCTCTAAAGGAATCATCTCCTGCAATACAGTGTTATCATCACTGTGGCTACCGTCTTAGCAGCAGAGGGCTTAGGGGGTCTCTTATCCAAGCACTAATCCCTGTTTACCATTGAGTAGACTATTTGCAAAGAGAAGGCTGTAGGGTGGTCTGTCTGATGTCTGCCAGTTTCATTGAGACTTCCTGATATGACAGTTAAACATAGGTGTAATTAACATATTTTGACAAATGTTCTTTGTAGTCCAGAATTTTTCCTTATTTAAAATCAATATAAATGCCTTTTGATCTTGAGACACTGTGATGATTCATGACGCCTTTAAGAACAGTTCATATTCCATACCGTTTTCTTAAACACCTGAAAAATCTCAGAAATTCTTCAGTTGAATAGACAGTTGAATTTGACACTATTTAAGTATTTAAACTGAGTCAGGATGATCAAAGAAATCTACAGAGACTGGACCAGTCAGAGGCAAATGCCCCCCACTTCTTCTAAAACATTGTGCTCACTAATGACTGTACAGACTTGGATAGTAATTGCATCAAGCCATTATTCAAATTATTTAACTGAGATGATGCAGTGATAGAGTGTGCATGTGAGCCATTATGATTTATTGCCTTAGTTTCCCAGCTTCCAGCAACATAATTTAAAAAATGAACCTCTCTTGTCCACTGAATGATTATGAATTAAATCATACAGAATTATAATAGAATAGATTTATTATGAAGATAATTACTAATGTAATAATACAATAGTAGCCAAAGTGAGAGTTGCCAAAGCTTGGGTTACAAAGATGTGGGTGGACTACTGAGATGGGCTGGCTAGTAGACATCACATCTCAACAACTAAATGCCATTTCTTGATAGTTCCTCCTGAATTGTGCACATCCTCTCAAAAGAATAATTATATTACAGTCTGTGTTTCATTTTCATACTTAATTTCAGTACTAACTTTCTAGTAAATGTAAATAATAAACTGAAAAATAAATCTCACACTAGTATCAGTCAAATCAGAAGAGCTGGGGGGAACATTATTTCTTCCTCGACATTGTTGTCTTTATTCAGGACAGTGCAGAAAAGTCAAATTTGCAAAATATGTGAGAGCCAGTGCAGAATCCTCTGACTCCATGAGCCACACAATGAAGAGTATGCCAGTGATGATGAGGGTACCCATTGGAGATACCAAGATCCCGGCTGGGGGTGAGGATGGAGAAAAAGAGAAACAGAAACTTTCAACGGTTCCTCATCCCTTTTCCAGATAAGGCCTGTGCCCAAGTTTGAATGGTGTGAATGCCCTACCGCATTGCTACACATCTCAGCCGAAAAACCTGTCCAGATGCAAGACCTTCATGGCAACCTTCAGGTTCATATAGGTCTTTTTTGGTGACAGAGCTGGCTTAGAAGTAAGTGTGTGTGTGTATGTGTGTTTCTCTGTGTGTATTCGTGTGTGTGTGTGGTTTACTCTTTAATGTCCTTTCACAAGTGGCGCCCCCTAGTGAGGAGGACCTAAGGGAGTGCAGGGTCAGTCCCACAGGGTGGGATTGCTTGGTGTTTGCTGTGACATTCCTTGTGTGCAAAAATGCATGTCCTTTGCGCATAGAATTGTGTGTGGAGTGCTTCAAAGCAGGGCACAGGAGCATACAGGAAAGGAGATATTTAGAAACCTGTCCACTGGGATTTACCTTAGAACACTGTTTCAGTCAAATGTCTTTGACAAATAAACAAAGATAAAAGGTGCACTGTTGGAGACAGACCTTACAAAAATTGTATTACCACTCTCAAAATGTACCAGCCATATAGAAAATGCCACTTTCTGTTGTAAAAGTATGAACAATTGCCATGAAAACATGATCGAGACTTCTGTATCCATGTCAATACTTCTTATGGAATGGTTCATCTGAAGAACTGTATGAGGATACCGTTATAAACATCTGCAGCCTGAAAGCCTGAATCTGTAGCCTGAAAGCCTGAGAGTAATGACAATCTCTCATAAGAACAATAGACTCGAACCATTCTGCCAAAAATCCCAACATGAAGAATTGGCTGCCAGTCACTGCGGCTTTTCCAGTGGTTCCCACATCACAAGGATTGCTGCCACAAAGAGAAGACCATTAATTAAAACTATCATCGCTTTGAGATTTTGGTTTTCGAATCCGGTGTAAATTAATTTAACGTCAGTGTTGAAAACCACGGTTTACCACAAACCCCCAGTCATAAAAAGGCACGCTGTCAACAGGCTCCTTTTTCCTCTACATTCACAGCCATTGAAAACCTAAACCTGCCACTAACCCTGGTGCTAATTTGAAAGCAATTCCCTGTTAAGTCATCCAGCTAACATGTTAGCATTGACATGTAGTTTTGTTTTCTGTTTTACCTTAATTTTGTCATTTTTAATTTCTGTTTTTTAGAAAGAATTAATTTAATCAAAGCTCAAGTTACTCCTAAGACATAATGTACAAAGAAATATTTTCAATTTTATACTGTAAATATGTACTTAATAAGTAGCTGAATTTTATTGCGTGTAACCAAAGGTAAGTTCTATTAAGTACTCGCAAACAATTAATGCAATCTTTTGTATCAACTGTGATTAATATTAGTGATCCTTTATGTAGCCGTGACCTCTACTGAAGGGCAGTGTAAAGATCTCACAGAGCTAGCACAGAGGCATGAAGCTGAAGTGACCTGTCACTGATGCTGATATTCACAGCTGTTTCAAAACAATCCCTCAAAGATATCAGGGGAAAACACCTGATTTTTATGTTTATGTCTAACATTAGCAAGGATCTGAGTAACAACATTTGTACAATTTGCTTTCTTGGAATGCAGCTAGGAAACAGTGAATTTGTTTTTGATCTGAAAGGTCTTCTCTAAGGTGAAGTGAAGAGTAAGCTAGACTGGTGTTTGTGAAGATTTTTTTTCAGATGTACTGGATCCTGTCCTGGAACTTTCCTTACAGGATATTGTACTTGGGCAAAGGCAAATTCTGTTTTTGTTAGCTGTAGTCTGTTGTAAACAATTCTTGAAAGCCCAAGGTTTTACAGCAACTCCCTCAATACACAATTAACTTGCACCTCTGCTGCCCTCCCAAGGACTGGAGCTGCACAAGTCTGCATTAGATACTGTGTAGTTTACAAAAAAAACTTACCTTTTAAAATTCATTTAATCAAAAGACTCCAAGGACATTTCTGTCCCGCTGATATACAGTATAGTAAACTTCTAATAAGCAATGGCACCATCAAAGAAAACTCATATTGCAGAACACCAGTGCAGCCCCAATACTACAGAGCTATAATCCAGCAGGTCTTCCAACAGTCTTCATACCAATGACAATATGGGGGAGAGTTGTTAAATAGGGTCATTTGGCTTATCATTTGCTCAAGTTTCTTGAATCATGGTTATATGGCCATGAATTAGAGGGATTAGAGAGATCTCTGTGGCACATAAGCTTGAAGACACTGTTGCCCTAAGGACCAGGACTATGTAGCACCTCTGTAAAGTCCTGCTGCTTTGATAAAGTGTAACTTTAGCTGTAACTTAAGGCAAAAATGTTTGTAGGCCTATATAAAATAAAGGCCTATGCATTACAGTTAAAACCTACCACCAAAGCAAGTGGCTTCAGAAAACATGCACGTAGTCAGGATACTGTGCATCTGATATTTCTTCCAAACGTCTGTTTTTGCTTCTGTATCTTTGGTTTGCTCTCAGGACAGTAAACCAACAGAAAGAGAGCAAAGGAACATCTGGTCATGTCCACAAACGCCAAGGCAATATTCCAAGATGCTGTCCAACTATGAGGTAGGAAGAGTATAATCTTGGGTGCAAGAGGTTTGAATGAACAGTAAACATGAGAGAAGAGAGCAGCGTTTCCTTCTGTTGACTTTTTGGTATATGAATATGCAATGCCAGAAAAGTGTTTTCTTTGTGATAAGTCTACAGGATAACAATAAATGTCTTAGATCATGATCAGGGGATGTGATCTTCATTTTTATCCAAATCATTTGATCATTTGGGTTACAAACAGAACCGTAAAGCAGAGATACATGGTAAAACATTTCAAATATACACTACAACCCTCAATTCCAAAATTTGTAGGCAGTCATACAGTCATTCCGTAAGCTTATGGTTTACAATGTATGTGCATTCAATGCACACTGTACATACTAACATTGATAAAATCATATGAAGATTTAACAATATGCCTGTGTTCAACTGATATTCGAACTGATAATAACTGATTTTAGTGGTCATTTATCAGCACTGAAAATCACCACTAATAGGATATTAATACATACATAATAAAAAATAAATACTAAATCAATATTGAATAATAATAAATAAATATTCAAAATGCAAGCCTTACATATAATATGGATGAATTTCAGCTTGCACACCATCTGTGTGTATAGAATCCATTTCTCTTGAGAAAAAAAAAATCATCATTTTCTCAAGTCAAAATTTCATGTTGAGAAAATCGAAACAACGGCTTCAGTCACCTGGTTTTCCATACCTAAACTGTGTTATGTTCCTGGTTGCTGCCAGGGATGCCATTGGAGCGGGATGTACTGTATCTGCTTCAGGTGGCTGACATTTTTGCCTAGATGTGGCAAGATAGGGGGGAGCTCTCATCTAAGCTCCGGTAGCCCTGTTTTCGGAAGACCAAGAAGATATGTGCAGATACGTTATGATGGAAAAAGCACCTCATCAGAGCCAAAGGATATTGTTACACAATGGCTGCCAACATACAGACATGCCTTTCATTTAAACTGAATGTTCCCCCTCACTAGTAAGTGCTCCTCTGGGTCTGGCTCCCCAAATAGTGTAAAACAATGCAAGGCCAAACAATGTGCAAACAGATAATGAATGGAGTATGCAATATGCATAACTCATCCATAACATGTGTCTGTATGCGGGTTGGCAAATGACACTTGAGCAAGCACCAAAATCATAACATTTTTGTCTTGCAAAGCCAGGAATTTGTATACGATAGCATTACAGAGTAAGTAGCATGCTGACTTATAAGGCTGACAATTAAGATGTTACTTTTCTTCACATCTGACAGAAGTGAGGCTGTCATATATTTTAATAGATTTAGTGTGAGATAGGTGAAGATTTTTGCAAATATATTTTCAAGGAATGGATGTTTGGATATTTCATCGATATTGAATCTATTTAAAAACAAAATGTACAGACAAGAAAAACTTTTGGTACAGTTCTAGGGCACACTGCCCCAGACATTTTACATCAATTTTATGTTTTCTATAAACATTTTAAATGCTTATACCAATTTAGTGGCTTTGTGGTTAGTGCCTGCCCTGACTCCACAGGTGTGTGCACAAGTCATACCGAAAACATTTAAAAAAACACAGGTAGTCGTACTCTTTGCCTCTCTGCTTGGCACTTGTATATCAAGTTACAAGATGCCCTCGAAATCAGAGTGAGCTCTGCCTCTAAAAACTGTCTATCCATGTACTTTGATTGGAGAGTGCATAGCCAGTGACTTCTCAGTCTATATGTCAACTCATGTATCCAATAGAGTTTACAGTGGCATTGCCAATTTAGAGCACTGACATCTGAGCCAGAGAGTAAAAAGTAAATGAATTCAAAGGGAGGCAGAAGCTACACTGCTGAACCCTAGCATGTTTCCAACATCTGAAACACATTTTGACATTCCACACATTAGATGGAGCAACGTGTCTGGCTGGAGTTGTCACAAGTCAGATTTTCAGATTTCTCATTTTTACAGCCGCCCAGAATATTACAGGTTCACACCAAATAATTGAGAAATGGAAACATGATGGTCATTTTATGCATCTCAACAACTTTCCTATTTAGCACTCGTGAAAATGAAACCATATCCATATCCATTTTAAACATTTTTAGATGTTATACTGTTTTTGTGCTCATCTGACATCTTCATGCAGGGTGAATTATTTGACTTTTACCTTATATGATTTTACTGAAGCAATTCATCTCCAGTTCATTGTTCCAGAGTACAACAGAGGATGTCACCCAGGGACTGCAAGCTCCTTTACCACAACTAGTTCCTTTGCCACAATGTCACAATGCATCCTAAATACACTATGGCCTGTTGTGTTCTGGTATGTTTTTCTTTGTGACATAATTTACGATCTAATAATTGTCCAGTGGAGCAGAAGAATAATACTGCCAAAATTATTATGCTCATTATTTGTTAGTTCCATATTAAAGGAATGATTCCAATCCCTGTGGGACCTATTCTCAGTGGGGGGAAAACTAAAATGGGTGTGTGCGCTCTTCCAAAAAGTCATACTGTGCTAATACAGTGTTTACGCTTCTGCGTGGTTCTTTCAATCTGCATAAAAAGGACACCAGATATGTTCCATAAGATTAATAAAAGGCCAATTTGTCATCCATATATGAGGAGATATCATCAGCTAAACCAAGGATGCAGCTCTGATTATTTAAGCAGGAAATAAAGCTCTTTTATTTGGTGAGTTAAGACTATGAGTTACAATATCACCTTCATATAAATGATAAAATATACTGATAATTAAAGCTAAAAGTAACACAAAACAGTCAAAACTATCTCTTAAGCAAAGCCTGTTGTACTCCTCACTGTTTTTGGCCACATTTAAACCAGTGCTTGGCCACTCTCTAAGGCTTAGTTGTTGTCTGGTTGCTTGCTGGCCCTCAGAGTGTGGCTGTCTCCAGAAAGTGTTTCCACTTACCTCAGGTATACCTGAGCATGGTCAAAAGGGAGCCTGTGTAGGGAGGGCACTCAACCAAGAGTAAAAGAGCAAGGAAAATTCACATTCGTCTTTCAAGTGCAAGGTGAAATAAATAAATATTAAGAAATGCAAAGTTGAAGGTCTTTTTTAGAACTGCTGTCCACTACCATTTTTATCATGTACGTGTATTTACATATTAATCAAACAACTACCATGTCACTTTTAAGCAGTGTTTTAGAACTGTTAAGTCCCATTAATGTACTGCTGCAGTAACTAGCAGGCAAGGTGGACAGCAGACCTGCTAGCCATGGGTTTCCCAGTTGCGATTTCATTCACCTATATCTTTATTCTGTTAAATGCAGTGTCATTGTGTTTTAACATCCTTACTCACATTGATGCAAAACAATATTAAAAGACGTGTTAAAATGAAGCTTCTTAGCAACGTGTTTGGTCTGGTCTACCTCTCTTCTGAGCGTACTTGCTAGCTGACCATATTTTTAGCTTTTACAGACTGTGTGATCAAACTTTAATTTACAATTACCTACAAATAGCTCGGTGTCATAAGATACTCATACGACTGGAATTTTCTGTTTCCACATTTTGAATTCACTTTGAATTCTCTGTAGGTGGTGTTGTCGCCATCCTGATAATGATAGATGTCACATCTAGAGCATGTTAGCAGATCACAATGTGGACCAGAGCACATACCTTATGGTAGGACCATGGAACAGAGTGAATATAGTGCTGGATGGGAATGTAAAATGATTATGCATAGCTCCCACTCAATCTGCTTCTCTGAAGACTTAAGCACAGTACACTGCTTTCACATAGTCTAGCAGAGCTTTTGTCTCGTTTGGTTGCCTAAGATAGTTTTCAACGAACTAGAAACTTGCAGACACCTACTACACCTCTAGTTCCACCCTTTAGATAGCCCAAGAGGTAGTAGCAGCCCTGGCTGCCCTGATGTTGAGCCATTTCATCACACTGGTGAGTGGTTTGTTTTAAATACCAAGAAGTATGAATATGAAAGTGATATTCTGCAGTATATCCCTCTGGATATGTTTGACTGGCTTTGTTTTATGGGAGTCAAAAAATGTGTGTAAATGCAGATGAAAGTGTATTAGCAGCAGAAGAGGAAGAAAACACCTTAAAAGGGTAAAAGTCTTTATTGTTTTGCATGTTATGATATATTTTATTGCCATACTGTACTACTGTTACAGCATTGCCTGGCCATTTATTGCATAATTCATTCATTAATGAAAAAAAAATGAAAAAAAAAAAAAAAACATGAGTGCTTATGTCAAATTACACTTCAGGCACAATTTCCAGAATTGCACTGTATGAGGTTTTCATGAGTTTCAGGTCTGATGGGTTTAGAGCTTCCTTCCACAGCATGGAGGTGGACAGCATTTGCTTTTTAAATTCATCATTAGCTGCTTGATTATTTGTGACTGGGAGCTGTGTGTAGGCTAGAATGAACTATTCATACAGTCAGGACCATTGACCTATGCTATGTGTGAGCTAAGTAGTACGTTAAAACTACCAACAGGCTTGTGTCAGTTGTAGACTGCTTGAGCAAGCAGGTTTACAGTAGCTTGGGAGAACACAGGTGGACTTTAAGGATGTGAGTCTTTAGTAGACATGTAGGGTGGGGATTGCTCTGCTGCATGGACACCTACACAGCAAATGTGTACATGAAGCCATAATACTGTCACACATATTCAGTTTCAAAAGACTGTGATTCTGAAAACTGAATTACGAAAGAAAGAAAAATTCATAATAAAAAATAGAGATTCTTGCCTTATCTTGCCATTGCTGGAGGAAGATACTAAATTTGCACTACAGTAGCTGTACACCTGACTGTCAAGGCCTGAAGCTTTAGAGTCATACAGCAGATTTATCAAGTGGTTTAGCTCCTGTTTCTGCAGCCAAGATTTCAAATTTTAGAATAAGACATAATTATCCATGTCAGTAATTCTGCAGTGTGATGGCTGGAAAGAGGGTTATGAAACAGACTGCTGCCTACAGAAAAATGGAGTTGCTCCCTCTAACTTACTGACGACAGGAAAAGTTAATTAAAATTCCCGTGAATGGAGGCATCAACTGAGCTATAAAATATTGCTTTTGAAATTTCCCTCCTCAAGCTTGCAGTACTGGCAAGAGGGGAGGAGGAAGAGCAGTTGCAACCTCATCAGGCACTGTGTCAATCTTCCCTGGGCTGTTTTAAGGACCATAGCAATTTGGGATTTTTGCAGTTGATTGTTTCAGTGTGTCAAGCTTTTGGCAAAAGCTCCTGCCTGTTGAATGCATCAGAAAAATCGAACTGAAATTTAGCTAACCCAGCCAGTGTGTCTTAGGAGAGGAGGCACATGAAAGACATTACTACCAGGCTTATATTGACATCAACAACTAATGATATTGTTTCAATTAAATGTATAGACATGCCTATGCTGCTTCTCTGTTTGATAATAATTTTGAAAAGCAGTATCAAAATAGGGTTAAAATAAAGTTATAAGAACCAGTCTTTATTCTGTTACTATGCTTATTTCTGTAGTGAAAACATAATATTTATATTGCTTACATGGTGCTGACCTGTTTTAAATGTGACCTAAGTAATATCTAATATCAGCAATTCTTACATTGCCTTCACACATGAGCTCACAGCATTGTATTAAACATTTTACTTAATATTTTGTCAATTTTAAGTTGTGGGTAGGTGGTAAATAAATTACATTATGGTGATTCTTGACCACGGTATTTGTTCATCGCTCATTAACAGAAGACTATGACCCCACCAAAAATCAGCAAGCACCATCGACCGAAGCCCGGTTTTCAGGGATGAAATCAAATGTGTACTGTGCAGTTTGCCGTCAGGCAAAGGAGGATTTTTTTTCCTGAAAATGAGAAGGCCAGTCTGCAGTGGAGATGAAAGGGGAAACAAAACAGCACAGGGGTTACACAATACCGGGTTTGGATTCAGGGGTGAGCGAGCGAGCAAGCAAGCAGGAGAGAGAAAGAACCTGTAACTGATGTTGCAGATGAAGTTGTTGCAGCTTTAAAGAGGCAGCTGTGAGCGTATAGGTACATGTCACAGAAGAGCGATGGAAGAATTATAGATGCATTCCGCCATTGCCAATTCATCCCTATGTTGAAACATCCTAAAAATGTCATTTCAGACTGAAGGGTTCAATAGTAAATACCAGATCTAATGCAAGCGTGCCAAGGGTGAGTCACCTCTGTTCAGATGTACGCATTGCAAGTGATAGCTCCCAGCAGCGCACCCAGACTCTTCCCTTTCATATATGCATTGAATGATTGCTTTTCAGATTTCAGTTTTGATTCCAAAAATGTTATTGGGTGATATCCAATTTGGTTTGGCTTCTGTTACCACCAGAGTAGCATTCAAGGTTACTGAATTTCAAACAGACACATAAGAACAATAGATTACCAGCAAACAGAAACAACAGAATTAACAGCAAATAGTAAATCTTCAGAGACTTCTACACACAGGTAAATCTTAATGCAGTTTAGTGATTATTGACTTTTCAAATTACTTAAATTTGTAAAGTCATGTTCATTTAAAATGTTTAGCCTACCTACTCACTCTTCATTTCAACACTTCTAGTGTTTGTCAGCTTTCAAACAGTCTTACAATCAGCACTATACAAAACTCCAGGACAAATGTAAGTAATCTTCAGGGGCCTTTTGAGTAACCGTTGCAAAAGGCTTTTTTTACTGATTAGGAGAGAAATTGAGGAGAGACTTTGATTTACAGTATGAGACACTAAATCAAATGAAAATGTGGGAAGGCACTTTATATTAGTCTTCTAATTAGGTGGAAACAATGTTTTGCAAATTGAATTATTTTCTGAAAATAACTTTGCAAACTTCAAGGAGTTTGCCCTTTAAACCTCTCTTGAATAACTAAAGCTCAGCAAGTATTGAATTGTAATCAGGTTAGGCAATGCAATAATTCAAAAATGTATTCCTAACAACTTTAAGAATATGACAAATGACACTATTCTGAAACTTCACCAGGGCTGAACTGCAACATCTATCTGTGCTTCTAAAATTGTATATTAGATTGTAGCTATAAAATCAAAAACTTACATGTGCAGCAAGAGTGCCCTCTATCTATTACAATTTTGTCAGAGTATGCTGTGGACAGTAGAAGTAACATTCTTTCTTCAAAGCTTCTAGAGCATCAGGTACTGTCATCATGGCATTAATTACTTCTTCCATATTTTCAAATACAAATATGAAAGCATATCAAATCACATTAGTCTTAGTAGTTAAACCTTACACAAGTAAATTCAACCAAATTCAATACCGCATTTTAGTTGATGACTAAAGCACAAGACAATTTATTCCACAGTTTAGTTTTTCCCCCTACAGCATGGGTATACAGAGTCAAATGCAGTTATCATTAAGAACATATCTGCAACAGTTGACGGATGCGGATGACTGACGTTCTGCCCGTTTTCACTGAATTCAGCTGCAGATCTATTCATGGCCATCTGATTAGAGTATTAAAAGTAAGTGTTACAATCAGCAAACAATATTCACCATATGTCATCTTGTTCTGCCTGCTGAGAGGGAAACAGTATGAAATTTGAAACCAGATTAGGACAATTGCATAACATTTTATGGTGTGTGTTACATAGTATCAGTTTGCTGATAAAAAATATATATATATACAGAGATGTCACCTGGTCTTTTTAAAGTGATTGCAATAAGAAAAGGTGACCCAGTGTTAGAATGTAATTGAGAGCTGAGATTGTCTGGCTGAGATGCACTGTAAGCTCCCTTTTTTGCTCTAAATGATCTGTTCTCCCTCATGACTTTTATCTGTGACACTGCCTTGTCGGTGCAAGAAAATGCTTTTAATAAACATGAGACATGTCAGCTCACAGCATCCCTTTTCCACTGACAAAGTCAAGCAATGCAGTGCTCTCCAATTCCCCCTTGAAATGCAGAAACAAGAGGAACAAGAGATTCATGCATTATGCTAAACAAAATGCTATGAGCTTTTGCTGCACTAAAAATGGTATGCATTCTTGAAGCACTTGCAGTAACATGCTATGAGCTCTTGCACTACTTGGTTTTCTCTTCGGTGAGTCAGGTCCTGGATCATTCTTGCAAAAGGGCAACCTGACCCTAAATTATAACTGATAAGACTGATTTGGACATTTGATCTGATGGAGGAACAGCGATGACTGTTGAAGCTGATGAAGGGGGCTGAAGAAGCTTTCTTCACTAAATTTCTTATTGATTGATACAGACCTCAAGATGCTGTTCGCTTTACTTCAGGCTTGCCGAACATTTACATTACAGTTACATTTATTCATTTGGCAGACGCTTTTATCCAAAGCAGCTTACAAGTGAGGTAGAGTACAACACAAGCAAAAAACTATAAGGCGTCAACAAGTTTAGTAGCGCTGCATGGCCAGGTTTCATTGGTTGGCCAGACAGGGTACAAGCTAGCTGGTAGGGATAACGAATGCATTAGAGTATAACATTTTTACTTTACTTTTTTAAATTATTGTTTAGTAGGAAACAGTTTTGAGACATGAGAGATTCCTTTAGGTGATAGTGTTTAAGTGCTCAGGTGAGAGTGGAAGAGCTGTGTCTTCAGATAGAAAGCATAACAGATGAAGTGTGGAAGTTCATTCCGTTCAAACAAGAGAAAGTGTCAACGGAAACCAGCAAAGAAACATCACTTCAGGACACAGCCTGAACTGCAAGTGTCACTTTTGTACTGGGCATTTCAGCTCATGTCCCCTGTCAGCTCAGACATATATTTTACCCATGAATGGATAGATTGAAAGTTAATAACAATAGCAGGACCTTAGTGCATGTCTACAAGTGTAAAACTGCATGTAAAATGGCAATGGGTAAACAAGACAGCTGAAACATTCTTGTGATTGGTGATTTCTATTTAAAATGACTAATCACAAGTAAGCATTTCTTCACATAGCTCTCATTAGTCCATCAGAATTTTGTTACCATGGAAATCCCACCTTCTGTAGCAGCAAGGGGATTCTCCTTCTCCTCACCACAGTTGTCTAATATTCTGAACAATCAAAATGTCTTTCATATAATAGCATCAAAAGGCAAAAGGAATTAGATAAAAATGTGCTGGAGTAAAAAGTACAATACTGCTCTGAAAATGTAGCCGAACAACAGTATGCCCAGATTAAAATGTACAATGAAAGATGAATCCAGAAAAACATCTTCTCAAGAAAACATGACATTATTTAGTATTTAGTCTGTTATTTGGTGTTTGTCTGATATATTATTTAAATATGTAGTCTTCCTTACTTACCACCACTGGTTTTCAAGAAGGTATGAACATTCATTCTGCACAGTTTCTAACCTGATACTGTCAGGCAGAGATGAAGTACACTCCCTCCCATTCAACCTAGCTCCAGATTTTTATTGTTTCTTTAATCCATGTTTGCTTTGCAAAACCTTTCTCAAGATAAATCAAGAGCAAACCATTGCTTTGGCAAGTGAACGTGTAAGCTAAACTGAAATAGAGTCAGTGGTTAGCCAATGTGGTAAGATTTCTCTGATGCAAGGTTTTTTGTTTTTTTTTTCTGATGCAATCTCCTTCATTCTCTGCACAATACTTTCTGTATTGTCAGTCTTAACACTAAACTCACTGCAGGATTAAATTAAGATTGAAATATGAATATATCTGATCTGAGATACTTAAATATCTGTAAATATATATATATATATATATATATATATATATATATATATATATATATCTGTAACAAATCAAATGTTCCGTAATATAATCTAATCAGGTCCCACCACCTTAAATACATACAAATGCATGCAGTTAAGTATCTCTTTTCAGTTAGTTCAGTTAGTTTGGCTGTGAGGTTTGACGAAGGCAGAAAGAAGCGAAGGTTCTTAATACTGAAGAGCTGTACTGCATATTTAAACAATGGTGTAACAGTATCACACAGTTTTTCGCATGTGGTTTCAGAATGTGTTTGATGAACTTATTTTGTACCACATTGTAAAGTAATGCTAATGCACATCAGTTTCTTTCTTTTCACACCAACTTTGCAACTTTGCAAGTCTGAATTTGGATTTTTAGTTGGAGCTGGAAGTTGGTGTCAGCTTCAGATGTCTCATTCCACCTGCCAGTGAGGAAAAGGAGTGACTTTGGGATGTGTAGCTGCAGCAGAAAGGATCAAAAATTGCTGACCCAGGAGGTACTCTGGGGGTAAAATGATGTATAATGGATTGGAGGTAGGGAGGAGCAATTGACCTTAAATGTCCTCTCGGCCATCACCAGGGTCTTGAGTTGTGAGATGCAACTGAAAGGCAAAGGAGTGAGGTGAGAGGCCACCAGATACAGGCAGACTTGAGAGGCTGACGGCCATCAGTGGGGTGAATTAGCCAAAGAGATTTGGTAGCATAGGCAGGACGGCCAGCCAGCAGGGCGTTACAGTAGTCATGGCAAGAAAGTCCATGGGCCTGAGCCAGGAGCTGGAATGAGTGGTGGTGAAAAAGAAAATATACTTGTCACGTTGTTGAGAAAGAACATGCAGGACAGAGTCCTTAAAGCCATGTTCTCTGCAAAGTAGAGCAACGCTGAGGCATGTTTGTAGTCTTGGAGTTGAACAGTGTAGAACTGTTATTGTTACTGGTAACTTGATGACACACTCATTGTTGTACTATATGTAACAAAATATACATGCATACATACATAGTTACTATGGTTGATTCATCTTCTATCAATTCAAGGCAGCAGTATGGTTTACTAGACATCCACTGGTGAGGAGAATCTAGCAGTTCTTACCTTTTATTGCTAGCTTAATGTGCTTCCCAAAGAACCCGCTAGTGCCACAAAGTTTAGCAAGAGACCCCACTGCTGAGAAAGCCTATGTCAATAGCCAATAAACTCCCCCCTAGAGCGAAGGTTGGGGATTACTTGCTTGCCCTCAATGTTAAGGCAAATAGGAGAAGTGAGTGTGGGGGGCGGTAGCTATGGACAGATGGTTCTTCTAAATAGTTGCCAGGGACCAGGTATCAAAGGCCCACAGGTCACTCTCAGTCATAACCATGAAGGGAATTAAATGGTGACAAAGAACTTGTTATTTGACATAATCTGGTCTTTGGAGTGCAGGCTGGAGAGCGCGCTGGGCCCAGCAGGCTGGCCTGGTTGTGATCACAGAGGCGTGTTGCTGACAGAGCGGGCCTGGGCCCTCAGCTTCTCTTGCATAGGGAAAGGCTTCAATTTTTTTAATTCTATTTGCCATTAATCTGCTTTCTTAACAATTTCTACATGAAAAGGTGTTTACTTTTTAATATCTCTCGGGACTTGATTAATCTTTTGTGCGGTCTGTAGCTGTGGAGACAAGAACATAGTGGATATAGAGGGAGGGTTGGGGGTAATGAGGGATTAACTTGGAAAATTAAGGCATTTGATGCATAAAAGGCCTCAGGAATTGGACACAGTTGTGTTGAGTGAGATGTGAAACATGAGACAAGCCAACATACAATGAAAATTCCATAGCAAAATATATTGAGCCAAAAGAATGAATTTTGTAGGCTTTAGCCTACTGTGTGTACAAGAGCCCTCAAATAACCTTGAAAATGAAAAATGCTTTGTAAGGACTCAAACAAAAATATTATGACTCAGAGTTATAGAGCATTAATATGATGTCTGATCATTCAATAATGTGTTTTTTACTCTTTCTGAAATGTATGTTAAGATTTCAGTAAAGCCTTCTTCATTAGTCTTCCTCTCTTTTTCAAAATTATTTTTGTTATCATCTTTGTATCTGCCTTCTGACATCCCCCCAGTTGCTATGTCATCTACATCCAATACTTGGAAATCAGAGCCATCTCATTGCATAGGGAAAAAAGAAATCTCAGACTCTCAGTGAGGGGGTCCTCAATGGAAGAATGCCTCTCAAACATGACTTTTGGTAACTGGTATAGGTGTTGCTGTTTTTATCAAATGTTCAAGGTATCAGTTATACTTTTAACAATGTTGTTTTCTTTTGATGACACAAGAATCTTTTTAAAAAATAACCTTGACATAAACTCAGCACCTAAATAGATGCTTAAGATTAGCCTTTGTTCACCATGTCTATAAAACACCTTTTAAATGAAATGCAAAATTTGTCTTTGCAGTCTACAGAAATGATTGTTATTCTCTCCAAATGAAAGACCTCTTTTTTGAGATAGATTACACCATAGGATTCTAACCCCACCGCACATTATTTAATTCTCATATTGATGTAGTCTTGTACGTCTCCAGGGAAACAAGACTGGTTTGGGGGATCAGGAAGCATGCTGAGTTTGACTAAGCTAACTGTGTGGCATTCATGGGGTGTCTCACTGGGCATACATTGTCGCATAAGGTCAGTCAAGTACCACAAATAAGACAAGATTTAAAAGCGGCTCTGGGAGAGATTGGATGGATACATGTTCTTCTCTGAGTATCAATAATTCACACTGAAACCAGGCAACGGGTAAAAACAAATCAATCCTCATTTAGACCATTTTGTCCTCAGAATGCCTGTGCTCATGTTAAAAATTGGGAAATTTGAATTTTTTTGATAAAAATAAATTAAAAGAAAAAAGCAAATGAGAAGTAGTCTTTCCTGAATTGCCACATTATCAGTTACAGATATTATGGTAGTTGTGTTTTGCACCATTCAATTAGTTTTTACCCATAGTCTAAAGATCTCTGAGCAGAACAGTCCAGACTATGACTCTCAACTTGTTCGAATGCTGCAGGTGCAGTTTGCCTGTGCCTGTGAGGTTAGGAACTGAAACAGTGGGAGAGGACACCCTCAAGCACATCTTTCAGATCAGGAATCTTACATTCTTCCACTGCAGATATGATCATGTGCAGTCGCCTCATTTTCATTGGATGCCTACAATTATTGTTCCGTGTTTTCTCCCCCCCTCCCCCTTTCAGGGTGGGTGTTGCTTCAGTAAGGGTTTGCCATGTATTTGTTATGTGATACTGATCCAAAGGAAATGAAGTATCAAATGTAGTGCTACGAAGTCTCTATGGGGGAGAGAGACATCAGCAAGGAATGCCCTGATCACATGTCTGGGGTGAAGCATTGTAAACATTGCTGCCAGAGGAGTGTGAGCTACCTGCACCCCTAGAGAGAAAGAGAGAGAGAGAGACAGAGAGAGAGAGAGAGAGAGAGATCCCCCTCTCAATCCTCTTGCTGCACCGCTGTCTGTCATGTGCCTCTGTGGCAGTCCCACTCCATTAGTTATTAATAAGCTCCATGATGGAAATGTGATCTCCACTGGCTCTGAGCTTTCAGATGCTTCCCACGACCATCTCTTTCTCCCCCTGCCAGCAGTGGACCCCTTTCTGTAAACAAGAGATGAGGTTGCACTGAGCTGGCAGGCAGCACAGGAACCGATTGCTTGAGAAAGACGCTTGCTTCCCAGTGAGTAAAAGTATTGTAGAGTGAGTGAGAGAAAAATAGAGAGAGAGACACCAGATTCATATCAGCTGTCAGGTTTGATCTTTTCATGGTAACTTCCCATGAAATTAATTTTGGCTGCATTTTTCTGAGATGGTTATCAATGGTACATTTGTGAACTGGATAATTATTTAATATTATTCAGGTAATTAAATTGTCATGCAATTCAACAAAGTACCATTATTACATTAAATGAATGGGTTCCCTATTATTGGGAATATTTCAACACATTGGAGCATGACTAGGCATTGTAATCTGAAAGGTAGTGTAACTAAAGTAGAGCTCAATTAAGTCTCTAGATTGTTATTAGTATTAAGAACTAAGAAATTTCTGCAGTCTTCACCTGCTTGGGTTGGTAAGAGTCCATTCAATCTCCCATTGCTAGAGAGCCGGCTCATTCCAAGCTATACTGTATCTTTTGTAAAAAGCTCTTGTCATGCATGTACTGTAGAGACCAATTCACTGGCCAGTGTTGGTCTCTTGTCATTTTTCAAGGGATTCAAAGATGTTACTGAAACAGGATTTGACTGAAAAGCAATTTATTAGAGGGTCCTTCATTTCAGCTTCAGATATTAGTTTTTCAGCCTTTAACAGGAAATGTGGAGGATTAAATATGACTATGTTCCTTTTCGCATTTCTACATGTGCATAGAAAATATTTACCATTGTAAAATGTAAATAATACAAAACCAGTTTATCTGTGCGATCATTACAGAGATCATACTTTGCAATTTCATTCATTTAATTATATTCAACTTCAACTGACACATATCACGTGAAACATGAACATCTACTGCAGGCAACAATATTGTTAAACACTGTAATTTTTCTAAATATACACATCATTATTAAATGTGCTAAACAAAGCCATTCTTTGCCATCCAGAGAGACTATATGAACATTTGGATATACATTACAACTGACAGCAAATGCTAATGGTTCTCTTTCACTGTTTCACTCAATTAAAGTGAAGACAACATCTATGCAGTACAGTCTGGACACTTAAACCTGTAAGGATAAGTAAGGCACTATTTAAACAGACCAGGATGAGGTAACACATTTGAATTCTTTTAAAAAAATTCTTGATGGTGACCTTTGAAGTCTGTAGGGATGAGCACAATAAAGCTAGAATTCTTGGGGGGAAAGGTTATTCCTTAAAAGTGTGGGTGGCCAGTATCTGTGTTGTAAATCATTCTCATGGTGCTTGCGGGAGCTGCAAGCGGAATGCCACTCAACTTCAACTTCTCAGAATGTCATTTGTAACAATTTATAGGTACATCACAGGGGTTACATGTTCACCGTTAGTCCTTCAGCATGCCAAAATACTTTTGCATTGTTCATCCAAGAGTTCTTATTTTACACACCAATAGCATACACACCACAATTTCAGAAATATTAGAAATGCTGTAAACATGGTTTATTAAAAATAAGAATTTGAAGAACAGTACAGTCATAAGAAAGGAAAACAGCAAACCGATGATGTAGGTAATTTCAAGGTGAGCTGCTGAGATGAAGTTTGTCATGTCAAGTACGTGTCTTCCTGTCCCCTGCAGGTCATTGTGTTTTGCAGTCAACATCCCCATCGCCGGAGCCCTTCATCTTTTTCAGCTCCCTCAGCAGATCCTGCTCCAAGGTTAAGATCTGTTTCGGCTTCTGGTACTGCAAAAGAAAACACACACACACACATAAATGCAGAAAACTACCAAATACCAGGACTGGGAGGCCTTGGGAGACTCTTCTTATTCTACTTCTCCACCAAGACAGCCAGACAGACATTAAGGGAATAGTGATATTCTGCAGAAAATGGGGTTGTTAAATATTATGTCTTAATGTAATTCTCTTGTCAATGGTATGTACTCATGTATCAATCTCTGCCTTGGCAGTATTAATTTGACCTTCTTCCTCCTTTACAACACAAAGATGTCATTGGTAAGTATTTTAAAAGTCCCCCTTTTAATGGATAGTTGAGACTGTTCATCTGGAAAAAGGCATTTAGTTTGAAATTAAACAGACATCTTGATTTTGTGCAGACCTGAGGGCTAAAAACCACACCCTGCAGGAAGTTCCCAAAGGTCAATTTCTTGCTTTTATCATTAAAGTTGTTCATCTTCTTAATGTTATCCTCTTATTCTTCTTAATCTTATGAATTTCCTGCCAATTATGGTAGTATCGCACAATCCAAATGATACACCAATAAATACAGCTTTACTCTCATAACTGGAGTTATGAGTTATGTTCACATGTTATCTGAACGGCTCTGCCATATTCTAGACACCTAAAATAGAAATAAGAGATTAAATTTAATTTCCACTAAAGGGTTCTGTGTTGTCTTTGTATAATATAAACCAAATGACTGATGTGATGTAAGAACTTACACTGATGATTAAAGTGTTGTTGGCGTGGCTGAAGGTGAGAGCGGAGCTCTCCAGGGGTAGCTGACACCTGTCTAGATCTGGAATGGAGAACTTCTTATAATACCTGAAATGACAGCATATCAAAAAGATAGTTTAGGAAATAATGAAATACAGTCAATCCCACATCATTTAACATGACATTTCTGAAAAAATGGTATCTAAAAAACAATGCATCATCTACCAAAGGACACACTTCTTTGCAACTTCAGTGGTGCCTAGATCCCAGTAGCAGGATGCCAGTAACTAAGATTCCTTACAATTCACAGGCACTAGCAGCCCTACTCACTCCCTTGTTAAGATGATGTCAGCAGAATCAGCCTAGTCAGCAAAACCTTTCATACCCTGAAATTAAATTACATTCTCTCTCTATCCAGGGGAAATGTCTGATGATCACTTTGCCTCCAGGGTAAGCAAAATGTCTCACTCTCACTAAAAGAAAGACACAGCCACTGACTAGTCTTCAACTGGGATTATGCCGTAACTTTTATTCGCTTTTCTTTGGTGTGTGAATCCACCCACACTCTATCAATACACCATTAGGTTCTGTTCAAATTGCTGTTCACTTGGAAGCATAACGTTTTTCCCGATGTGGATGTCAGAGGAAGCTACATGAGGAAGGGAAACCTGTTCCTCAGTATATCAAATAATTACAGCGTGGTGAGAATTTGAAATGATTTCAACTGAAAGGAACAACACACAGGGTCAATGATAAACTCCTGAGGGAGCACTGGACAAGCCTCCAGCTTCCTGTTGCATCTTGAGGGATACCGCAGAAATGAAGTCCTTGCCTGCAAAGGCCAGCCTTACAGAGGCCAAACACAAAGGTCTGCTCAACTCAATTCAGAAATAGCTTTCTAGGTCAAGCTTCCACAGACAGGGAAGTGGATCTTTGGGATTACCTAGTACACCTGAGTAAACTGAAACATATGAAAAAAATGTTTTTTTTTTTTTTTTTTTTTACACTTTTCCTGGAAGCTGTCTCACTGAGCGTCATTTTGGCACTCATCTGAATGAGCAGCCTCAATACCAGAATGAAAAAAATAGCCTGAAGATGAAGGACATTTCACATGCCTTCTTTCACATTTACATTTATTGTATTAACCACATTAAATCCTATCTTTTTTAGTTTTAAGATAGTGTGATGTCAGAGAATTACTTCAATATTCAATTTTCTTCAAACTTCTACAAAGCTCATTCAACATTTTGCCAAGCTTCACTTGGTATAAAACTGTTTTCATCATATAAAAATAAAACAATATTACAATCTCCATTCCTAATTTTAGAGTCTAAATTTTCTGTAATGTACTGACTGAAATTGTTTAGCCCCTCTCTTATAATAAAACAATATTGACCCCCCTTAAACTATGGATTTAAAGGGGGTCCACATTTTCATTTCCTTCCTTTCCTTTTTACAACACGACCTGTCACATATTTGTCTTCAGACAGTTTCACTCTAACTGAAATGTAAGCAACAACGTTCAGTGGATGAAACAAATGCTACCCAAGGAAAGAACCAGTGAAGACTGAAACACAAGATGCCTGAAGGACAGGCATGACTTACTGATGGGGTGGCTGGCTTCAACATTTTTTTAACCTGCATTATAATTGTATTCCTAAGGCCAATGGTTGAACCCTGGAAAACCAAGCTATCGTGCTGTGAAAGCAAATTGCTTAACAGGTGAAATGGTATCTCCAAAGTCACCTTGCTGGGAAACACATCAAGCTAACATTTTAGCGTGACAACTACAATTCATATTTAGTGCAGGTAAGTATATATATCTTTTTCTCATAATTAATGTGTTAGCAAGTGATAATACTAAGTTGTAATTCAGAGTTTATTATTATAAGTTAACTGTTACTTTACAGTGAGCCATTTGCATTTTACTGGAACATTTCAATTTGCATCATGCCCGCAATGTTTATGCTAGCATGTTTTTCCATTTTTGTTTTCAATAAAAAATAAATTCAGTTATTCACATGTACTAATGAGATTTTTCACCATCCCCTGCTGTATCAGTACATGGATCTCATCTATTGATGCAGGCAATAATACAACTTTTATAAAACTGATAAAGGTTAAAAATTTTCTGTGACTTACAGACACACTACTCTGTGTTCAGCAAAACCTGGGACAACACTACAGAAATAGTAACAATTGCAGACTTGCACAAGTTATATCACCCCCATTCAACCTATGACACTTTAAATACTGATACATTTGTCAATAACAAACATGCCCTCTCTCACACCTAACATAACTCAGAACAAACTTCATTTTGATCTTCATCTTCTGCACTTAGATCCAAGATACAAAGCCAGCACAGGTTCTAAAAAGTTATTTAGTTTAAGAGTGCTTTCTCTTTACTCACAGGAAGAAACTGCTACAGTTGCAGCAATAAGACCAACATGTCACATTTCAAATTCAAAATATGATATTGGGATGCCCTGAGTCTTAACTAAATTACTGATATTACTGGAGCAATAGTCCCATTTTCCTGCAGGTGAGGTCTTGTCTAGACAGCATTTGACTGCAGAGAAGTGCAATATAACACTGGCATTACTGCTAATTGCACAACAAGGGATGTCTGTATTTCAGATAACCACACAATCTTTTGCAAATAGTGCCATCTATGGAGGACTAGAAGAAGCTACACACTTGATTGCACTAGGAACCTACCAGTTTCTGAATTCAAGTGGAAATCTGATTTTACATATTCCAAAAGGTATGTAGTAAAATTGTTATTCACAGACCAGTGACTGCTCAAATATCTACAGAGACACTTCGACGGCAACATACACGATCGAACCCACATGAGCATTAAGGTACAAAGATTAGCAGTAATTTTTAACATGCCAGAGACCTTCCTTTTTTGTTTATTTTTTGTTTATTATATCCCACACCAGTTTAATTATAACCATATTTACAATACACACTGTATGCCCAACATGCCCATGTAAAAATAATAATAATAAAAAAAAAACAGTGATTGAGTTACTTCTTGTTTGTTGTCCGAATGATGCAGCATCGCTCCACTGGCTCAACAGAAACGCTGTACACCTCTTTGGGATAGGGAAGATTGCGCACTCTCCACTGAAAACTGGTCTTGGTGTCCTTACGCATTAAGACAGGCTGAGAAATGTAAAAGAAAATGTAGAGCTGACATTTATCAGGATGGTATGCCACTGTAATATATGTTTAATCTCCATCTCCATCTTGCAGATTTCATATATACATGTGGAATACAGATTTATAGTTAGATTAAGTAAATGTTTTAATCGGTCTATTTTGCATAAAATGAGATGATATATCATAAATTAAGATAAACTTACGTTTGAGCTGCTCTCCATTATCAGATGAGGTTCCGAAATGGTCATCGTAGATGGGTCTCCTACCTCAATCTCCCATTGCCCCAGTGCTCCCAAAGTATTCTTTCTTCGCCATTTCCGCACTGAAAAGGTTTTCAGCCGTAATAAAACAAAGACACATACACAGAGAGTTCTGAATTTGCTAATGTTTACAAGTTGGAACCGTTATCTCCACCAAACGCACTAAGATTACCACATTGGATGGCTAGGCATGCTAGCTGTCTACAGTAAGTTAGCTTTGTAGGTTAGACAGCTGAAGTTAGGTAGATGAAATTCAGTAACTAATCGTATTACACTTACCAATGAGCTCATCTGTTTTCACATCATACTCTTCTGCCATTTCTTTTCCGTCCACAAAAAGATAGTGCACTTTCCTTTTTCCTGAAATAATATATTTTTGATTACCTTATGTTTGGTTGTAACGCATGTGCTCATGTTAGCTAGCTTGCTGTTTTGACTGAACAGCATTGCTATCCGCTCAGTCGTTATTACTCTGGTTTTTAAAACCTGTGAATTGAAATTAGCGTAAACGAAGGTTTGTTAACTGCCTAGCTAGTAGCGTTGGCTAAAACAATGAAAACGGCAAATGCTCATTCCGATTAAAAAAAATCTTACGTTAGCTAGCTAGCTTGTTAGCTTTGTGTTAGACTGTGTCAGGGTTACTTAAACAAAACAGCCGCCTTCAGATCCAATGAGGTAGCTAGTCAGGTAGCTAGCTATGTTGACAAAATACAGTTTGTCAACTCACCATCATGTAATAGGGCAGTTTTCTTTGCAGATTTCAAAGCATCTGACCAGCACTGTACTGCCATTTTGAAAAAGCAATGCCTGTTCTTGACCTGACGCTGAACTTGTAGCCACGGCAACAGTTGACATTTAGCTCCAATGACATTCTCCAAGTGTATCTATGTTTCCACCATCAAAATATTGCGATTTTAAAATCCCTTCGAACAAAGTACACTTAATAATCTTGGTATATTTTTTCCATTATAATTTCTCCGTTATAATATGGTTTTTTTTTTTAATCAGTTCACTTCCTGCACTTGAATGACCCGGAAGTTGATTGCTTTAAAGAGTTGGTTTACCGAATGAATGTGCTGGATCCTCGACAGGTAATATAAATAGCGAGAGTAGTTTCGTTCGTTTTACATTTATTGTGCTTGCACTATAGATGTAGAATAGGTGGCTGTAGAAGTATTGCATGCCTGACATAACATTTGTATGATACCATTTTTTGCTTGCTATAGCGTTAGCTAAAGGGTTTTAAATTGCAAGTGGCTATGTATGGTTAAGATAGCAGCATGCAAGTTAGGGCATGTCCACAAACATGGAGCTCCCTTGGTAGTTTGCGAGAATAGTACGTAATATTATGCACCGCATTTTCCTACATATTTGTTGCTTTCTTCCAGCAATTCTTTCTGCATTAAATATGTTTTATTCGGAGATCATTTACGGTCATATTCGCAAGATAAGATACCAGGCCAATTAGTTTATAGCTAGTGTGTCTTTATTTTATTTATTAATTTATTTGTATTAATGTGCAGGGTTCCTCTATTCCTAAATCAAATGGAGCCCCATGGTATTGTGAAAGCTTTTCCGAAAGTAAAGAGGAAAGGTGCCTTGGGAGGGAAAGAAGTTCCTCCAAAGAAACCGAGTGTGGATGAATCTGTAGCAGGTATCCTAATCTTAATCTAACCACCATGAACAAAATCTTGTACCTGTAAAGTGTGTTTATGTGGGGGCTTGTGTGAGCCGTATCAGTTTTTAAGGTTATGAATGTTAGCTGACAACGTAAACTAACCTTATATATGATAATATTTCTGATTACAGTATAGATTGCACAGCAAAAAGGCGATTTAGTGCATTAATCATATGTATTGTTGCATTGTTGTAATCATTAATTATGAAAAAAATGAACACACCCGATGCTCACAATAACCCACTTTGGTCATGTTATTTATTTACTGGAGTGAATAATAAATTAAGATTATTTTAGTTTGAAGTCTGCCGTAACCAACATTGTGGCCTTTTGCCCTGTTTAAAGTACACTGTAGTCCATGACCTATCTTGTCAAACACACTCACAAAACATGCAAACATGCCATAACTTCTGTATTAAGGGCGTTATCTTAACCTTTTTGATGTCTGATCTAGCTGTGCTTTGCTTTGTTTCAGGACATTTGTTTAGTGGTGTGTCGGTGCACATCCTCCCAGCGGGCATTGGGAATGCCAGGTGTAATATTTTCCAAAGACAGATCACACAAAATGGCGGACAGGTTCAGTGCACACTCCATCCCAGTGTTACCCACATCATTGTGGATGACTCCATGGATTCTGAGCGTGCTCTGCGGTTACTAAAGCTTGACCGACTTCCTCCATCAGTGCAGCTGGTGAGGTGTTCCTGGCTTAGTCGTTGCATCACTGAGAAGACATTACTTACCACTGCTGACCACTGCCTTCCTGTTCCTGACAGGTATTTGGGAACACCTGTGAAAATGCTGTTTGTGTGTTTCATCTCTAACTAGTGTTTACCTAAATCCATGGTTGCTGTGAGTGATGATGAATTATGGCGTCTGTACCAATTAGTCTATTCATTGTGAAGGAATGACATTTTTAAAGGCAGATGACCATCCTGCAATGTCATTAACCTAAGTCAAGACATTAAGAAAAAGAAATGCAACTTTAGAAAGAACTTTACATAAAACAAGAAGGCCTGTAAAGTACACTTATTGATACAAAGGAATAACTTTAGTGATTTGCTCTAAATGTAACAGCATGACTACATTAGGGGAGGCTTCATTGTTTTTGGTGATTAAATCAAATGACTGCATGCCACAATTTTTAAAATTGACTTTCCCTTTATTATGGAATGTGTCCGATTCCACTTTCTGTATAACTGATGTTATATTTTGTTAGACATCTGGATGCCCCTAATGAGGAAGCACAAGAAGATAAAAGCAGTGGTAATGGATTCCCAGATGTTGCAAGTACAGTTCAACCAGAACTTGAAACAAAGCAGGATGACACATCGGAAGGGGTAGGGCAGCAACCATTGTGCATTGTGGATGGAATTCAGCATTACCTTTGTCATCAAATAGAAATAAGAAGTGCAGTCGCTGCAATAAGAAGTGACATTAAATTTTCACTAGTGTGCATGATCTGTTCACTCATTTTTTTTTGCCACTATAATACAGAGATGTCTTTGGAGAGAAGTGCTGTAGAAGTATTGCACAGTCGTAATGAGGTCCATTAAAACATTAAAAGAATTTCTGTTTGCTATCTGTTTCCCTCTGTTTGGAAAGTGTTCAGACAATAAAGATGATCTCACTGAGGAGGACGGCGTCTCGCAGAATGATCTGGATGCGCTCATCAACGGACTCCACCCCAGTGCTCAGACTTCCACTGTGGCAGAGCAAAGCCTCCCTGGCAAGTGGGTCTGTGCTCAGTCCTCTCAAACCAAGAACAGTAATTACAACAAGCACATCACAGACAAGCTGGAAGTCCTAGCGAAGGCATATACTCACCAGGGGGATAAGTGGAGGGCACTTAGTTATTCAAAAGCCATCAATGCCCTCAAAAGCTACCATAAGCCCATCACTTCATATGAGGTAAGTCACATTGATTATATTAGCTATTTATGCAAAAAAAAGTAGGTACTAACTTATAATCTAGTGTTCATAGGAGTGGATGTATATGCTAATATATAGTTGAGTTAAAAATGAAACATATAAATGAAATCATGTTAATGTGTGTAATTTAAATATATGTTTCTTGAGATACAGCAGTAATTGTGGTAGCATAATGAATTACACTGAAATTTTGTACTAGTAGTAAAAAAAGGCCAAAATAGACTTGATTTTTTTTTTCTTCAATGCACATTTTCCAATGATAGGAGGCATGTAAGATCCAAGGTATTGGAAAACGCATGGCAGAGAAAATAATTGAGATCGCGGAGAGCGGGCACCTACGCAAACTGGACCACATTGGAGAGGCAGTACCTGTGCTGGAGCTCTTCACCAATATCTGGGGTGCTGGGGCTAAGACAGCACAGTTATGGTACCAACAGGTTTGACAACCCATAATACAGTTAATTTGTACTGTAAATGATTACCTCTGGCAGTGATCTGTGTTTTTATCAAGGACTGTGCAAATTTTGTGAATATAGAGCTTTCATTTTGCTGCAAATAATATTAAGCAGCTTTCTTGTGTCCCTTCTGTAATGTAAGGGGTTTCGTACCTTGGAGGACGTCCGGTCCAAAGCAAATCTGAATCACCAACAGAAAATTGGGCTCAAACACTATGATGACTTCCTCGATCGGATGTCCAGAGATGAGGCAGCTGCTATTGAGAAGACGGTAACACCTTTTTCTTTGAAAAGTTTTACTACAGTGTGATATGACTTCACCTTTAACTAGACTCAAAGAGCACATTTAGTTTAGAACACAATGTGCAATGTGCATTTAAATTGTCTGGCATTGATTGTTTATTTTTGATTATAGGATTAGGCTGTGTGCCCAAGATCTCTCCCTCCTTTTTGCACTGCCAGTGAGAAAGCAAAGATCAGTTAGATTAAAATTTGTTTTAATTTCCTATCCTATCAAACTGGAATATATAAGCAGCTATTGACTTTCCCTGTCATAAAGGAGGGAAAGTTAAAAACGATAGCGAGGAAAGGAACTGCCATCAGTTTAAGCTCACACACTTTGGCTGCTAACATTTTGTAGATGTTCTAGATTCTGACTGAATTTTTGTATCTTTGTGTTTTAAGTTGTGCTGGAAATCTTGCTGTTAATGCGTCAGGTAGTCATCGTATGGTCATGTATTTATTTGTGTCCTGTTTATGTTGTACATGTATAGGTGAGGGAAGCAGCACATTCCGTGAACCCAGGTCTGCTAGCAATCGCCTGTGGCTCCTACCGAAGAGGGAAAGCCACCTGTGGAGACGTTGATGTCCTGATCACCCACCCTGACGGAAAATCCCACAAGGGTGTTTTCAGCAGAATTCTACTAATTCTCCACCAGAGTGGTATGATGTGCCCATATTTATATCCTAATATCGTAACATGTTATCACTGCAACACAATAATAAAACCCCATTTTTAAAGAATACAAAACGACTACCACTAATGGTCACATAACTTAAACAAATTCTATAGAGAGTTGTTGATTAAATCCGAGGTGTCCTGTGTTGTGACTAGGTTTAATTTAGGGGGCACACTTGCTTGTTTTCTTAACAGGTTTTCTAACTGATGACCTGGTAAGCCACGAAGAGAATGGAGAGCAGAAGAAATATTTGGGGGTATGCCGTCTGCCTGGCCCCGGGCAGCGGCACCGAAGGCTGGATATTATCGTCGTGCCCTACAACGAGTTTGCCTGCGCTCTGACGTACTTCACTGGGTCAGCTCACTTTAACCGATCCATGAGGGCGCTGGCCAAAACCAAGAGAATGAGCCTCTCTGAACATTCTCTGAATAGAGATGTACAGCGCCAAGGCAGCATGAAAATCTGCACAGGTGTCCCTCTGCCCACACCCACCGAGAGAGACATCTTTGCACACCTAGGTGTGCCTTACAGGGAACCTCAGGAAAGGGACTGGTGACTGGCAGCTACGCTAAGACTGTATCATAGCAGAGCTGCTGTTATGCACTAATCTTGACTTGCATCTCTCAAAAGAATTGCCAGAGGCTACTTTTTACCACAAGATGATCACATCTAGGGAGGAGAAGGGTTGCACGAACACACGTTCTAAATAGGTCTTGTAAAAATCTTTCAGCTGTGTTTTTTAGCTTTTATTTTGCATGAGGACAATGTCAAACCATAGTTAGGATAGTTGATTTTATTTTTAAGTGTACAAAACCCTTGGAGTATTGGTTTTACAGTGCTTGGACTGGGAAATAATGTTTTGGGAAGTATTGATGGGAAGGAAGTTGTTAGTCTACATAAAACTGAAGGGATGAGAATCATGAATGTCTGCCACTGTATTAGTGCTTTGTATGAAAAACACACTACCTGATACTACTTTGATAATTGCAACCTAACTCAATTCATCCATAAGAGTTTTTGATAGATATGTCTTGGACTCTCACATTTCAGGAAATATTTTACTTTTCGAATGACTGTTATAATTGATAAGATCATCACGCCTTTCTTCTTTTAGATGGCAGACCTTGAAGCCTATGGATTGTATTAGTTCCCAACAGATAACATTCAAGTCGAACCCTGCTCTACACCTTCTAGATGTAGACTTCATTGTGTATATTTGTTGTATGTTTACAGTATTTACGTTTAATACATAAACACTGCAAATGCTTAGCTGTAAAAAATATAACTGAATCTGCATTTTTATTATGTTATATTGCTTTTAAAATAAATTATGTATCCACTTGTAGTTGTTTGGTCCCTATACATACAGTATTTGCTACTTATTACATATATACATCATCTTTCATTTAGAAGTGCAGTGCTAACATAAGTTACAAAATTGCTTCCAATCCAGTGTACCGTGTGCGCCCCAGCCCCTATACCCACGGGAGTGGTATGTCAGTGAGTGCGACCAAATACTGTCGCCAAATTCTGACAATAAGGTAAACCTACCAGTCGTAAACATATTACTTTTCCTCTCGTCTAGGGGTTTAAATTCCACCCTGAAGTTTCATAAATGGTATTGCTCCTAGAATGACTTACTGTCAATTCACTTCTACGATTTAATGAGTGAAGAAATTATGTTAGATTTGCAGCATGAATTCCTCATGGTGTTAATATTTTATGATACAATTGAGCATCTGGGGTGCATTTGCATGAGGTACTAAAGCACGTCTATATTTTTGCGTCAGAAGTGAATTACACAGATGCTGAGTAATGTATGCTTAGAGAAATGACTTCTTTCTTTGTCAATATGCTTGGTTTGTATTAAACTTGATTTCCTTTAGTTTTCAGCGCATTAGTATGCATGTTTATGTGTTCTAACCCCCCGTGACTTATGTCTTCTTTGTGCCTAAAAGTTCAATTAACCTTAATCCTACCTCAAACCCTATATCCTGACTTTTGTCAGCATACTGTACTTGTATATATAGTACAGTCTACAAACATTCGTTTTTCATGTTATAAAATAATAAGGTGATACTGAGTAAGTCCCCTGTTGTGTGCAATATTGTTATATGTTTCAGTGTTAATCTCTTGATGTACTCATGTGGTAGATTAACACTTTAAGGTATTTTCGAACAATCAGGTGTTTATTTCTTGCGCATTATCGCATTGTAGTCCGAGGATGGTGGGGAAGAGTGTCGTGATAATTACAACATAATGAAACACTTTAAACAAACAAAAACACTTTGGCTAACACTAACCATTTTGATTTTGCAAACAATGTTAGCTCGGCTTGCTACGCTTTACACGCCGCACCCAAAGACCTAAAGTCTGCTTGATAGCGAGGCTGTGACTTGTATGACAGTTGGAGCAGCCAGTATGGCATCTTTTTGGACAGCAACACCTAGGAAGTGCCTCCTTGCACGGTCCAATTATTATTAGCAGAAGGCGGTGCATGTAGCCAGTGGCCCTTTACATGTCGCTAGCTAGTTAGCTACTTTATTAGCCTTCTGAGAGTCAAGGCAAGACTTCGAATATTTTCTTACCTTTTATACCCACGTATGTATTGACACCCAGACGGCATTAGGCTAATGAAGGAAACGGAGAGTATAGCTCTCAAAATGGGCTTGTTTCTGTTCTACGTTGGTCCTCTCAGATCTACCGAGACAACCACAGAGGAGGTAAGTTAACAACTCAGTGTGATAGTTCGAGCCATTGCTCGCCTCAGCTATCGTAGAAATGGGCACAGAAATCTGTTGATTGTCCAGCCCATTTCTTAAATACTTTTTCTGAGTTCCACACCTTGAGAAACTGCTAAATATCGTTGTAATAGAATGTATGTTAGTGGAAGTTATATTATTTTTTTGTTAAAATAACTGAGTAACCACCTAGCTCGCTGTCCAGGTTCAGATTGCAATCTGAATCTGGCTGACAGAGAATATCTAACATTATCTAGACAGCTAGCTAAATTCTATCGTAACATTCCCAGGTTAGCCAACTAGCTAGCTGTTGCACTATACTTTGTCTCGCCATTTTACACATTCTAGCCAGTTTAATATTAGCAAGCTCACAGGCTTGACATTGCTAGCTAAAGCTATGAAGAAATGTTTTCTGATTAGTCATCTAGTTAACGAACTGGTTATCCGGGTAGCGAACTATTTTCTATAATTGTTATCTGGTTATCTAGATACTTTGACTTGTACATTAACGTTATGCTATAGGTAAAGGCGATTGACTGCTGTGGACTGCAGTGTTGTGGTTCTTGTTGTTACTGGGTTGGTGTTTGTATTATTCGCCAGGCACAACAGAAATTTACAGTGGGGGGCGCACAAATCCCCTTAACAGTAAACACAGCTAGCTAGCTAATAAACTACCTGGCTAGGTATATGATCAAATAACGTGTTGACAAATTAGCTAACGTTAGCTAGATAACGTAGTTCAGTCCAAGTAATGTTCCTTGGCCCGTCTTAAAATAACACCTAGCTACTTAGCCGACATGAAACAAAACTAGCTAACTAATTCAACAACAGCCGAGGGCACATGGCTAACGTTAGTGGTTGCATGTGCTCCTTGTGTCCCTTTGCGTTTTAGTTTATCGTAATATCAGCAGAAACAACATGTGCTGCAATCAAACTGTTCCGACAAGCATTGCCTGCCTTTGTGTCGGTGAATATTAGTGGAATATTCGTGCTTCAGGTCCACAGCGTCTTATTATTATGAAAGCTGTATGCAGTCCAAAAATATAGCGTGATTTGTATAAATACATATTTAATAAGTTGGCCATATTGGACTTACCTGTTGTTACAGGAAACTAAAAAATAGGCTTGCTGTCAAATAACCTTACTGTCTTGCTCTGCTGTTAAAATACAGTACCTAATTGCCTGGATGCAGCTGTTTTGTTGAAATGCCAAATGTTGGTAACATTTTAAATTGAAACATTAACTATATCCCATTTTTATGGCAGGGTCCTCATTTGTTGGCAACGTAGAGGAGAGATTTTGGAGAGATTTCCAGCTTTCGAGGGTTATTGAGAGGGCTAGATAATGTGGACATTGCTACATCGCATTGCCTTGCGCTGGTTTTACAGCTGGTGTAAGTTGAGAGTGCTAGATCATTTACAACTGTGCAGTGTTAATATACAGTGCTATTCGTGAAATACTTGGGGAAAACCAATGACAGACTAATAGGGAATGCTCTGCTTACAAGAAACAGCCACCCTAGAAGAGCCAAATCATGCTGTACAAACGGCATTGTGAAAGAGTTAACCTTGTTTTTCCTTGTTAACTTGTGTCTCCACACTATGTCTCTTGTTTCTTCAGTATGCCTCAAATCCTTCGTATTTGTGAGTCTTCGGAAGAAATTTTTACATGAACACATTTCTATGTATTTTCCTTGCTTGTACATACTTGTTTGAAAGTTAATCTAATACAGTGAGGGTATTGTCTTACATTCATAGATTTTGTTAAGCTACTAGTGTACTAAAGTAAACACTTGCACTGTAAACATTCTCACTTATAAAATATCAGTCTGTGACCTGTTTCAGGTTATTGGTGATTTAATGGAAGAGTCCCACATGAGGATAAAATGAAAATATGGACTGTATTGATTTATTTTTTATTGTGTGTCATTAACACCAGGAATTTCATTATGCATTTAACGTGGAGGTCCACCTTGACTTGGTATTAGAAGTTGCAATTTGCTTCCAGTTGTTGCAAATAGGCTACTTTTGTTCTTCCATTTGACCCTTAGGACAGACGCTGAAAGTTGTAGTTAACTCCTGCACAGAGGCCCAATAAATTGACCTACTAGTTTGATGAGTATGGGAGTATTATTTTGTTCAGTATTAGTGATATATAGTAGATATGGAAGTGCATTACGCTAAAGGGTGTGTGAAAATGCCTGTGGGATGTTGCATGTCTACTGACTAATTACTCACGTAACTTTTTTCACCATAGGAAAAGGCTACCTGATGCTGCTGCATACATTAAAGAATTTTTGAAAGACAGTAGGCTGTCGCACAATAGTTATTTATAATAATAAGGATGGGATAAAAAAATAATTTGCCTCACTGGTGCATATACCCTCACACAGACACAGCCTTGACCAGCATATTCTGGTGTAGTTAATTATGTAACATTGAACAGTAGATTCCTCAAACGAGCACATTTAAACGAATTTAATGACATGTATAATTGATGAACTAGGCCTACACTTAAATGCAGTTTAGCCTATGATTTCATATGCAGTACTGTACTTATAATATAAGTGGCTACATACGGGTAGTCTGATTCAAAGGATCTGGTCGTCAAGCTCTGTATACAGTGTACTTTTCAACCTGACAATCACTTACCCACTAGTTAATATTAACATAAAGATATTTTAGTATTTATCATTGCAGTCCAATGTTCATAACTACATTTCATCATATGCCTTTGCAATCTGCTTTGCACACTAAGCAAGCTAGTTCGTGAATCTAGTTGAAAGATTTAGCTTGGTAGGTCAGGTTATGTTTCAGTTATTAGGCTGGTCTGTGCTTAGACCTTTTATTTTATAAGATGTCACTACTTTGAGCGAACCCCTCCAGCCCAGTTATCTACACAATAAAGCTATAACCCAGTTTTTCCTCCATGAGGACTGTGCTGTTTACACAATACTGCTTTTTTTGGGACTTTAATGCATAGCGTGGACTGTATTATCAGGAAATTATTTGATAATTTGTTTTCCACAGTTATGAAATTGTTTTGTGTTTCAGTTTAATTGGTGTTAAGAGAGTTAAGCATATGAAAAGTGTTTTGTTTCTGAAGGTATTACATACACTTCACAGTGCAGTGTTCATCATGGATTGGAGTGGCACAGGGAAATTAATTTTAAGTTTTTGTAAGGGAAACACTGGATTACTCTTGAGGGACAAATATAGGCCATGGCTAATGTTTTTGACAGTAATAGGCTAATGGTAAACTTGTAGATTTTTATCAGTGGCAAATTTCAGCACTTTCATGTTAGTGTACTTTCATGTTAGTGAAATGTCATGATGTCCTTTCATTAATTACATTCATTATATTGATAATTATATCATTATCAATTACAAGTAAACAAGACAAATATTGCAATTGTAGTGTAACTCACCTGTTTGCACCCCATATCTAAATGTATCCTACCTCTTTAATAATGCCTTGGAAATCAAAACTGATAGTTATAAGCAGAACAATCCATACATGGTGAATTACTGATGGATTTCACTCTAAGTGACACTGGTCTCATCCTTCTGTCTTGCCATATTTTGGGAAAATAGGGAAGCCATATCATACGTAATGTAGTCCAAGTATTAGAGTCTGTGGTGACATTTGGTGACATTTATGCTCGTTCTGTGGTCGTTTCACTCAATAAAATTCTTTTAAATGAGTACTTTCTGGTGCAGTAACCTAATCTCCATGATCTTTAAACATAAGAAAGGAGGATGGTATGCCAAACCAGTTTTCACAGCAGTGGAATCTCATCAGTCTAGATACGTTGTTTTACTTACTGTTTGGGCGTCTTGACAAAGATGTGTCAGCAGTCCAAAAATGCTGCCGATTGAATGTAATGAAAGACAGTTCTTCTCCTGCACAATTGTAGTATTAGGCTGTTGGGTAGCCTTTTTTCTTTCATAGTATGCTTGAGCTTTTCTGATAATGCATTGTGTGGTTGGGTATGATACTTCAGTGCCACTGACCTTTAAATATGTATACCTGTGGGCTGGTAAACTGTGACATCAGGTTCCCTAGTAACACTGCTCTGGGATTGAAATGCAGTATAGAACAGAAAATAAACATGCTTTCCAGAGTGTGAAAGTGAATCAGTGTTACAGATTCTTCATGTAATACCTCTACTGATGTAGTCTGGTGGTTATTGACATTCCAAAAAAACATATTCACAGATCTAGATTTGGTAGGCCCAGTTGCTTCATTCACCTGCTGTGCTTTACCTCAGATGACTCGAAGAACAACATGGCATTTTCAAGGATATGTGAGAGGGTGCACTGTTCTGTCAACACATATTTTAAGAAAATATTTGGTTTGTTTTTTTCAATGCTGTTTCATTACCAATTGAGGTAATAGATTATGTTTAAAAATTCCACTTTTTTGTTGACCTCATGAGTAATGACTTTGTAACAAGTTATTTTCTGTGGAATTTGATGTAGCCATAGATTTGTAATGGAGGGTATGCTCAGGATGGCAAACGTTTTGGTCCAACTGACACCCAGCAGTCCGTTCGGTGAGTTTGGGTGGTCACATATGGCATGCTGGTGAAGCCGTTCCCCGTCTGAGAATGTCTCCTGGGGACAGGCCGTGTGAGCTAGGCCATGCCTGTGTTACCCTGTTTACACGCATTCCCTGGCACTGTTTCCAGGGCTTTAAGTGCAGGCGGAGCTCTGTATTTAAATAGAGACTTCTGGCTTGCACCTCACACTGCAACACTGCTGGGAAATTTCAGCAGAACAAAACAGCAGCCTCCCACTCGGGCTTAGCTCGCACTTTCACTTCTCTTTCTCCCTCCGTTATCTCTGAGGGGTTTGCCACTGGAGCATCATGCCTTTCCTTCAAAGAATGAGACAGGTATTGTTATCTAAAGAGCGAGTAGAAACCGACTTCTCTAAATTTGGGTTTGCCTTCAGGATTAAAATGTATTGTTCGCAAAGGATGAAAGATCCTGAAAGATTCTGTTTTATGATCCTGGCTCAAGCTTTGGGGATGGCTTTGATGGTGACGTTTACGTGTGTTAACTTTGTCATTTGGCTTGACAGATCTCTAGGATCAGCGGAGGGTCTCATTGATTTATCATTCCATGGCTTATCTGATTGTATAAAGGTTAGGGGCTATGGTGGAGCTGTTGTGGAGTTATTAGTATAGTGTACTGTTGAAACACTGAGGTTTGGAACCACCAGAAAGTCACCCTGTAGAGAGGTTCTACATTGTGAAGAGCAAAGAATGGTTTGTAATGGAGAATCGGAAGTCACAACACTGCAAAACAGCACTTTCATATCGATTAAGCATAGTTTTCATGAGCGGGCAATATTTTTCTACCTCAGATATTTTTCCTTGCTGCTGTTGTAATTTTATATTGAGGTAAGGTATGATGATGTAGAGTAAATAAAGCAGGAAAAAATTTTATCATAGATCTGTCATATGTACTTGACTTCAAAATTGCTTTGTACAGTAAATTAATCAGTGTCCTTTCCTAAATAATTGCGTACTGACACCACAAAATGCTGCTCATGCTAATGAACAGAATATATGAACCGGAATTATATAGATTTTTCCTCATGCTTTGATCCCATTAATTTGGTTTATCTGCGTGCTCGGTGTCTATATTCTTTTTTTTTTAATTTCTACATTTGATTTTATCGTCTGTTTTTCTTGCAGAACAGAGTGCTCTGTGAGGGTGTGAACAACCAGAGCTACGTTTGTGAGGTTGGACACTGCTGCGGGGAGTCACAGTGCTGCAGTTACTACTATGAGCTGTGGTGTAAGTCCTATGACCTGTTATAGCAAACTTTCCAGTATTTTTCCTCTCACATTTAAAAATGCTCGCAAGATATGACTCCAGACCAGGTTCCAGTCACATACTATATTTGACATTCCTTGAGCACAGGGGGACCGTGTCACATCCCCAGGCTCTAACAAAGCTTAGCAATTATAGAAAATTGTGCTGTTGTAAAAACAGTTATATAAAAATACTGTTCTGCAGTCTTCATGGGTAATTTTGTTTTTATAAGTATATGCAGCTGAGTGATTTCTTAGATGTTTTGGACAAAACCCCCTGCACAGTTCAAGGAATCTTTATTCAGTTTTTGCTCCTCTGTTGTTTTTAAGATACCCTCTTGAGCTTTTCTGTGCTGGTCTCTGTTCCTTCAAACCTCACCCTTTCTCCAACAGTATTATTTAGTGTTTCTCTGTTTGCCACAGTTGTGGCAACCATCTCTGTTGGTGTTGATACCATACCTCATTCTTTGTCACTTTCCTACAGAGTACTTCCATACCAACCTACCATGGATGATTCACACACCTATTTTCATGTTTTCCTATCTCTGATTTACACTCAGCGGCATCCTGGTAGCTTCATTTACCATCAGGTCATAGCATTCTAGGGACAAGGGAGGGAAAGGCAGAGTCCTGTAATGCCGAACTGCAGCAGTAATCGGCAAATAAGCAATTCACGTATGCTTGTTTTATGCTTTCATCATTTTAAATATAGACTTCATCAATTTTTTTTTCTTGCAGGATAAAGTAGGTCTTCTGTTTTTGTGTTCAGTCATGAGTGTGTTAGACTCACTGTACCTCTTGGATTGTGAAAGGACTTTGAGAATAAATTGTTTCCCTTCTCATTCATTTGAAAAGCCACTGCTTTTCATTCAACTCAATGTTTGATTTTTTCAGTAAAACATACAGTATTAATGGACTGAACACATTTTTTCTCAAAGGGCAAATGGACTTTTTAATTCTGTTGCAAAGACATAAATTAATGTAGACGAGGACAAAACAAGATGGCAAAAGCAGTCACAGTGTTATATAATGAAGGGGAATTTCCAATTTACAAAATTCCACATGTGTTTCCTAGACAGCCCCTGGTAGTTACAAATGAGTGTTCATATCAGATGTCTTCAGTTAAAGAACCGGGGGCTGACAGGGAGAAACTTTAAAGGGACAGACAAAGCCGCCGTCGTAGTAGTAAGAGTTGGACAGTGAGCCCTGTACGTGTTGGGAGTGCGGTTAGGGTGCTCTGACTGGTGTTTTGCGGTTGGCCAGGGTTCTGGCTCGTCTGGGCCATCATCATCCTCCTCAGCTGCTGCTGCGTGTGCCACCACCGCCGCACCAAGCACCGGCTGCAGCAGCAGCAGCGGCAGCACGAGATCAACCTCATTGCCTACCGGGAGGCACACAACTACAGCTCCCTGCCCTTCTACTTCAGTAAGACACCCGGGCTCTCTCTCAGCGCCCTCTGTCATTAACCTTCAGTGAACGGCTTCCCTTTTTTCGCCGATTTCACAATAGTATTGATTCAGCAGTTTCTGAACATAACATGAAATATGATAGGTCAGCTTAGTCTAAATGTGTCACTGAAAGTTAAGGACACTGTGCACTGTGGTTAAATTGAATCTGGACCCTAGTGCTTGATTCTCATCACCATATTGTCTTCAGCTTCACATAAATGGATGCAGGCTCTTGGATCATTAATGTTTCTACAAATAGTTGCATCTCATTTCTGAGCTCACACTGTAGAACCTATTTATCACTTGTTTAATGCCCTCTGAATACATGTTTCCTTTGCAATAGGAAAAAAGACAGAAAACCTACATGAACATGGTCAAAAGCTGACTTCTGACTTATATTTTTGATAATAAATCTTTTTTCCCCTACACAGATAGATTGCAAAGCCAAAAATCTTTTTGGTTCGTGACAAACAATATGATGTCCTATAATTGCCATCTTTCTTTTTTCTCTTGCTCAAGGGTTTCTACCAAGTTACCTCCTGCCTGACTATGAGGAGGTAGTGAATCTCCCCCCGTCACCTCCTCCTCCATATAGTGCCTTGAACACAGGCCAGCCTGCTGGTGCCAGCCCTTTGACTCCTGAGCACCCAGATGGACTGAATCCTCCTCTGCAGAACACTCCAGTCCCTCCAGTAACAGACACGCACTCTGCAAGGCCTAGTATCGAGGAGCTCAGCCCTCCTATGGGGTACAGCCAGAAATCGAACAGCAAGCTCCACGTGGACCTGGAGCAGTGTGGGTCGGAGCACGTTGCCACGGCCGAGGAGCTTCCGAGTCAGGAGAAACAGGCAGGCGACCACAAGGAGCCGCTTAAGGACTCGGGTTCTGAGGCCTGCCCGGACGACAAGGAGAGGAATGCCGGGCGGCACCGACGCTTCACGGGCGACTCGGGGATCGAGGTGTGTGTGTGCAGTCGCGAGCAGGAGAGCGAGGAGCAGAAGGAGATGGAGAGGCTGCTGAGTGACAGCCTGGAGACCACTGACTTCTGTGACGGCTGCAGCTCTTGCAGCCACGCCGCCTCCGGAGAGGCGGAGCCAGCCCCAGCCTCCCCAGAAAGGAGGGAGGACCACAGAGCAATGCCCCTCCCACGGCCCCCAGTCTGCCTCCTCTTGCACACTATCAGTGAGCAGGAAGGGCCGCACCAATCTGGCAACACGGACCCCCAAAGCTGAACACAAGCACACATGGACTTTTTGTTCTATTTCCTAACTGTGTGGATGTTGTGTGTGTGTGTGTGTGTGTATGTGAGTGAGTGAGGAGTAGGGAGTTTATACCAAACTCTCTTTTCAGTCCAATGAAGCCTTTAACAGATGTACAGTAGCACTTTCCTGCTTGTCGCCTGTCACTCCGAGAGGGTCATCATTAGGGAAAGATGAGGGGTTCACAACTATGGGAAGGCACATGTAGTAATAATTTAAAAATACCAGTGGTTGTATACTGCTTGCGGTGTTGTATCTGCAGTTTATTTACATGGCATGATTCAGGTGCTGCAACACGCAGTAATGGGAGGAGATCTCCGATCACTGTCTGGATACGAGACAGAACAGTAACAGCAATTCAAGGGACTTAAGGTGCTGTACAGTCTTTTGAAACCTGTTGCTGCACTATACAAAGCAGGCAACCGTTAATTGCTAGACAGAGGAACACCATGCATTCCCGGTGGGGTCTTCTCTTCCCCCTGTTGCATTATTACCAAATTGCTTGAATTCTATGCTTGATTAAAGTTGTAATGGGGAAGCAAATACGTGCATTTACCAATGGATATGTTTAGCTATTAACATTTTGCACATTGTATAGCCTATTTATCTATAACAGATTTGTTGAGGCTTAGAAATCAATCAAATAGCAGTGCGGTATCTGTACATCGCTATCTTAAATCACAGTAAACTCATTTTTGTAGATTAAAGAAATATTGATTGAGTAACTTAGTACCATTGAATGGTGATTGTATTTTTGAGAACATACTGGTTTCCCCGCAGTTGTGCTCCACACACGTGGCCTTTTAGTAGTAGTCATTAGTGTAGATCTTCAATGTGATGCAGACTTCTTACATTTGTAACTCAACTGGGCAAAGAAATAAATGCCAATAGTTACATTGTCTCCAAAGACCAAATGTACTGCTTATGTAGTGTGCCTTTGGCCACAAAACAGGTGCTTGAAGCTTCAGATATGTTTCTTTGATGTCAAAGAATCTATGCTCTAAATGTGATTTCTTCTTTATTTTTGTTGAAAGCAGTTTGTTTTCTTCCACGTTTAAAATTAATTGGGGGGGGGGGGGGTGGGGGTGGGGGGCTCTTATAACACTAATACTGAATTGTTTCAGTAAAAAAATGGTTGGTTTTATCTTCCTTGACATTTGTATTGTGACACATTAGAATGTAAACCAAATCATACTGTTAACAAGAAAATATTGTAATATTACAAAAATTCAGAATGTTGGTGATAGCTGTGGAGAAGTCGCTATAGGCATTTTTCTTGCCTGCAATGTTGCATGTTAAAGTTTTTGGACTGTTGGTCTGCATTTTCCACAAGGGCAGAGTTCACATGTTGTCAGTGTTACTTTGGAGATTAACTTACCGAGTGTTAAAATTGCTTTAAAATTTGAAATGCAGTATATTTTCTGTCAGCCTCAAAATGTGTGAAGACAAAGTATGCCATTGTCCTCCCCCTTCAAAAAAGAAGAAATTTAAATCCGTTGACATGAAATTATACAAAGTTGTAAAGGAGGCCAGAATATTTGTATTTAACGTTCATATTTGCCAGTCATTCAGATCATTTTAACCCCTTTTGCAACTAATGTTAGAATGTTATCTGCTTCACAACACATTACTGGATGTAACACAGTAGTGAAGCACGGAAGCTTATTTGTATTAATGTCTGTTTGCTTCTCCTGTTTTATGCACCTTACAGATCTTCGGAGAATAACTGTTAACATTTTATTTGTCTGCTACGGATTACATTTTCTCTTTTAGCTTTCTGTTTTCAGATTCTCACACAAAATCTGTCAACTAGGTAGAGACTAAAAGGCTCGGGATTACTGGACCTTTTGTGTCAAAATTGAACATTGAGGCAGAAGGCCCTCCAGTTTTTTAGAGAGCCAAATGCTTAAAGACATAGAACAAAAAGGAAAAAAAAGAGAGAAAGAGGAAAAAAAATTCTACTTTGCAAATACGTCTTGCCCAAGAGACATACTTAAGAAGTCGAAACAACATGTTTTCAAGAAATGGGGAATAGTGACCTTCAGTGATTCACAGCAAAGCGCTTACTGGGAAATCAAAGAGGGAAATTACAGCTGTTTCATGCAACCACAAACACCAATAATAGTAACCACTAATGTATAGTCTAATTCTGGGGGGGATTCATAATGTTTTTAAGAATCTATGCATTTATGTCAAAATGAGAATTTGAGGAAAACTTTGCTATGTTAGGGATTTGATATGTTAAGGACTATACAGCATGTTTGCCCCTGCAAGTCCAAACCCACACTGTATGTTTATTTACATCAGATTGTGCTTTGGTCATTACCAAATGCAAATTGTTTATGACCTACCTGCTGCTGGAAACTAAACGATTTGTAACCTCATCTTTAAACCAAAAGAAGCTATATCCATATCATAAGCCATACTTTTTTCTAGTCATTACATTATTTGTGTCAGCAAATTTTAGAAATGACAAATAGTTCTTTTTTTCAGGTAAAAGTGAGACAAATTGTCTGTCATTTTGGCCTTCAGTTAAAAATGTTATTCTTGAACCATTCACATATTTTTTAAATTCTGTGACCAAAAGGTAGTGTCTTTCTGGAGTTTTAGTTAATGAAATTTGCTTTTCTTTGTCATACTTTGGACAGACTTGGTTTTATCTGAAGAAGCTGCCCTTTGTCACAAAAATCCGCAGTGAATTGTGGGCATCTTGTCATAATCATCACTTTTCCAGAAGGTGATAAATTTAACACACTAAATTTAATATTGTGTTTTTCCTTTTTGTTTCATATAAAAGCCATTCATTTCTGAATGTAAGCCTTGTTAATATTTTAAAAACAGCCAAATCAATGAGTAACAGGATTGTTAACTGTTAAATAAAAATAACATGAAAACCCAGAATGAATTTCTTGTGTCATTAAGAGCTCAGAGGTAAAATTGTTTTGTGTTAAATATAGGTATTGTTAATACATTAAATATATTTTTATGAGAGTAGAACTGTTGACCTAGTTCCCTTAGTCATGTACAACTGTGAGCAAAGTATAAAAAATGGTCATTTTTTTCTTCAACTGAGACATTTATTTTAATATTATGGCATAAAGTGGCAACTATATACAATTTTTATATATTAATTATATAATAAATACATGAAGATTTCTTCTAAAATATGACATGAATTCTACGATTCTGAAAAAGAATGTTTGAGAGTAAGGTTGTGGTTTTTGATGGAAAGTATATTGTTTGAAAAAGTTAAACTAGCAACCATATTGGTTGCTTCAGCCAGGCGTAATGGGGCAACAGTACTGTGGTTTGGCTAGCTAAGTACATCCTTCATTTACAAACTAAATTTTAATGTTAACTCCCGAGGAAAAACCCAAAGACTTCTGTGTGATTTTCTAGCATGCACCTAAGGTGATGGACAAGAATAAACAGGACATCCCTATGATGCAAGAAAGCTCACTACACAGAAATGCATTTACTTCTTTATTGACATAATCAAAAATGTACTGGTGTTCTGCCCTTCGCCCAGATAAGAATCTAGATAAGATATATGGCTTAACAATTTGGACTGATTGCAATCAAAATAGCGGCCTTCATCCCCACTAACCCAGGGAAGCCTGGTAGGTTTGACAATGAGAAGTTATAGTTCCCAATGAGAGTCCAAATATTCTACCTCTGTATCTGTAGAAGTACTCCACATTCCACACAGAGAGCACTTCCACAGCAAAACACTGCAGGGACCAAGATAAGAGGAGGAACAGCACAGCTCTCCCTCTCTCAAGGCCTCTCTGAGTCACCCCCACACTTCTGCCCCGTATGACCACCAGCATGTGTACTCTGATACCCTCTGCATCCAGACATCAGCCTACACAACTGAGATTAAAGGATGGGTTGAGCAGAGTGATGTCATTACACTTTAAACATTAACATTGAACCTTCTTATCATGGTGTAAAAATGGCAGATCCATGATGTCCCTCAATAAATACTACTACTACTTCTTCTACTACTACTAATAATAATAATAATAATAATAAATGTGGAGGAAAAACATTTTTGAAAAGCTCCCCACAAAAATCCCATTTATTTCATTTGTATAATAGATAATAATACAGCCACACTGGTAATGCAAGATTCTGCGTCTCACACACGCATGACAGACATTTACAGGGACCTAGGACAGCATTCCTTGCTGCTGTTCTCAAAATATTTCTATTCATTTCAAATCGTCTACACTACCATCTCCTAAAGTCTCATACTGAACGTGCATAAGACACACTGACTTACAGCCGATGTATGAGGAAAGCAATGGACCATGTCGCAGGTTATCGGTTGGCCCATCGTTGTTGGTGACGGAGGTTGTGTTCCTGTGCTGCTCTTGGTCCTCAACAAAATGTCTAGCAGGCTTCTCTGCATGCTACTGCTGTCGTTTGCCTGACGGGGGAGACAAAATACAGCAGCTAGTTAGCTACATATTTAAAATCAACTGATTTGTGCTCTATGTTCTCGTTGTTCTTCATGTTTTCACTCTCGCAAAACGTTAATATTTCTCATACATTATGCTGGTGAATTTGCATATTTACTGATATAAGGGTTATTATTAGTTTGTGTAAATACTCGTTGATGTTAGCTAGCTATTAAGCTAGCCAGGTTTAGCCGGTTGTCTGCTCTGGCAGGGAAGCGAATCGCGATTTAAAACTGTGCGTACAGTTTGTTACGTACGTTGTTCCGTAGCTCTCTTACGGAAAAATGGGTTCCCCAGAACCGCAGCCCCGCTTTGGCCAGTCCGTTAAAGGTTTATTGTCCGAGAAAGTGGGTTCTTGTAGTGGGGACGTGATTGCCCTCACTCGTCAAGTGCTAAAGGGGTCACGAAGCCAAGAGGTAAAAGGATTTTTTTCTGTTTTCATTAGCTTCTTAATAGCTGGCTAATTGTTTCTCTGAGCGTAAAGTCGCCTCAACTCTGTTAATAGCCAGGTGCTGAAAAAAATAAATTACAGCTAGGTAGGTAGATAAATACCAATATATTATTCGTATTGCTCGCCACATCATATTGATTGTTTGTTATTTTAATGAACGTTACGTTACTTGCATTTACAATTGTCTCTGTTGTTCTTTAGGGCGGTCAGTTTAGTCCATAGTAGCTTCAGCCTAGTTAACAAGCTAGCTAGAGAGCTAATTTTCTGGATGATCACAGGAGTCTAATATTAGGTTTCAGTACGTCGTTCCTGGATAGTAGAGTATTTAAGGTGTACAGAAAGTTGGCTTTTTTGTATTGGCTAATCGTTACGAACGGTTTTCCAGCTTCTAGGTCAGGCAGCACGGAATATGGTCTTGCAAGAAGATGCCATACTGCATTCCGAGGATGTAAGCAATGAACAATCATTCGTTACACTGCCCAAAGTATTCACACCAACCCACGTTGTTTTGTAACAAATTAGTTGGTTGAGTTTTCAGGTAATGTGGCCTACGTAACACCCACGTTATTATGTCTCCCAAGCACTCCGTAACGATTTACGGTCGTCAACAACACGTTTTATGAAAAACCAAAACATTGATGTGAGTTCTAGCTGCATATTTAGTGTCTTAAGCATTCCACGAGTTTGGAAATGACACGTATATTATATGAAGCATTTGTCATTTAGAGTATAACGTTACAATAATTTTGTGAAAGTATGTTGAATGCATTGACTTTTAATTCTCTTTCTGTGTTTTAGAGCCTGAGGAAAATGTCAATTATAACCACCCACTTGCAATATCAGTAAGTATCCCTTAACATCTAATGTACACTGGATAAGAAAACGTGCATAGCCTATGCAGTTATTGCTTAAAATAAAGGTTTTTCTCAGTAATGGAAATTTGATTGTTTCCAGTATCTTCAGCATTTTATAGAGGAACTAAACACTGAAATGTCTATTTTTACAATTTCTTTTTTGTATCAACAGGCAAGAAGCCATTCAGAAAAAGTAAGTCAGACATTATCTCTCTTTGTGACAAGCAATGAGCATTCTGAGCCAATGGCTAGAATTTAAAGAAAAAAAAAAACATTGGAACAGGGCTGTGCTGTTGACTGTATTATTGTTATTTTTGCTTTTTTCAGTGTGGAACACTCCAGAAACCTTCAGGACCAGCTGAGACACTTACTGAAGTAAACTATATGTAGTTGGAAGTGATGAATAAGATTTTCACAGCCTAAAGCCTTATGAAGAGACTCCAGGACTCCGTCCCTGTCAGACACTTGTTTCTGAGAGGGTTTGTTCGCACTCTTTTGTAAAACATTGCCAACTTGATGATGAGTTTTAAGCATGCCCATGAATATAGTTGTGTGCTGTCAGTATCTTTGTTTAAGGTGACAATTCTAGCTTTTCAGCCAAACTTTCTGGTTACCGGAAAAGCCTGGTGGAATTCCATTTACATCACGGTATGTTCAAGATTAAAGGTTTATAATGACAATGAAATATGTCACATAATGAACAAATGCTCTGTCCGCTCAATGTAAATACATTATTTGGGCTTAGATAAACTTGGCGTACACCATTTCTTGCTACCTTTCTTGTGTCATCTTCCATTATGTTAATGGTTGATTCTGCTAGCGATGATAAGGGGCGCAAGCGCTGCCAGCACTATTTTACTGTGCTGCTCAGTACCTTTGTATTGACAAAATATGGTAGCAAATGTTACAGTGGAAATACAAGGGATTTGTAGCATATAATGGTTGCATATTAATTGTTGGCTGTGTTGTTTTTTATTATTATTTTTTCTTGTCTAGCAGTTGTTGGATTATCTCAGTGGATGAGGGTAATGTTACATAAGGACAGAATAGAGCTCCACCAGGAGAGTTTTGGAAAAGAGTGTGAGATGAGCTGGTGGCTCAGTTGTTGAACAGGTATTACAGGGCCCATGCAAGTGCATAGTCTAAATATAATTTCTTTTCATTTTCCTTGCCGTTTTGTACAGATTGTCTATTTTGTCATTTGTCTTCTGTGAATGTCTTCATTGTAGCCTGGGAACCTCACCACTGCAAATAAATCACTGCTAAAAAAAAAAAAAAGCTATTTGCCTCTGTCACTAATTTACTTTCTCCAAACGCTAGTAGACCCTAATGAGGATACTTTTTAAATACAATGGAGGTTTCTTTTTAATCCACCTGTTTGGAAAGAAGACTGGTAAGTCCTTGATGTACATAGATAAGTCTTATGTGCTATGTGACAAAGCAAAGGCTGTAATGTTGCAGTAATGCTGTCATCAACAAGTATTGAAGCTCTCCAGCTGAATGTTCTGCTCCATGACTGAGTCTGTGCCAAAGCTACATGGGCTGAAAACCCAAGTCAGGAAGTATCACTCCACCTGCCAAGCCTTTCCCTAGCTTGGTACAAATGGGCATGTCCCACGATTAACACCAATGTGGTGGAGAGGTCTGAGAGCTGCTTTGTGACCTATGATCTTCCTTGCCACAGCACAGCAACATTCTATTACATTATATTCATATAGCAGATGGTCTTATCAAGAGGGGGTTTCCAGCACAAGAGAACAGAAGCGTATCCATTCAAGTAAAATAAGTGTCAGATATGTCTAACAACACTCCCAGACCAGTGAGTGTGAGCACAACACCATTCAAGCACTGTCACAAGTTAACTTGTGCTAGTCTGAAACTAGACAGCCTGGAACACTAAGGGAAGAAGTACATGCACTACCATATATCACATTGTCACTAGATCGCCTGTGAACTAGGAGCGTAGAATACACAACATCCTTTTGTGAAGAATCTGCACACCCAGCTCACCACTGCAACTTGAGAAGAGAAGTTGGTTGTTAAGGATTACTCAAAGGCTGGCAGTAGAAGTGCTTTCTGTAAAACAGCTTGTAGTGTCTAGGCTAAGGGAGAGGTCGACATGGGGAGGACCTGGAGGAGATGTAAAGCATTTCGGTCCTAGCCGGGTTGAGCTTTAGGTGGCAGTCCACATATCCAGCATGAAATGTCCTTCAGGCAAGCTCAGATGCACACAGAGACCTGTGTGTCAGATGTTAGGAAAGACAGGAAGAGTTGAGTGTCGGCAGCCTAGAAGTAGTATGAAAAGCATTGGATGGAGATAACAGAGCCAAGAGATTGCATGGAAAAAGAGGAGAGGGCTGAGGTCAGAGGCTTGAGGGATACCTGTAGGCAGGCTGTGAGGTCTAGACAAACCATTGTTCCAGGACACCCCAAAAGAGTATCCAGAGATGTAGGATTGAACCCAAAGAAAAGCTGTGTCAGAGATTTCCAATGTAGACAGAAAATGTGTGTGGTCCACTGTATCAAAGGATGCAGAAAGGTCCACAAGAATCAAGCCTGATTATCACATTATCACATCCCTACTGCATTTTATAAAAGCTTCAATGGAGACATATTGTGAATATGATAGATGACCTCAGTTTGCAAGGTTATTTGAAGTAGGGCAGGACAGTGTTGCAAGAGCTGATGTGAAGCAAGGCAGGGAGGTGTCAACAGTATTTGTTCAAGAGAGGGACAAATATAGAGGTGCTGACAAGGTCAGAATGTTTACCCATGTTGGGTGGCCACTTTACATTTAAAATGTAAACTTAAATGTCAAGGCAGACTTCCAAAATCCTGTATAAACTATATATATACTACATATAAACAATATATACTATATTGCTCATAACCAAATGCTGTATTCTGGATTTCTTGAGTGTAACACACTGATGTCAGTGCATTTATAGAATTACAATGAATATATTTATTTTCTTTCCATGTAAATAAAAGGTGCCTTCTGTTCTCTGAAGCACCTGAGCGTCATTGTTTACATAACGGGTTTAAATTATTTTTATTGATAGAGGAAGGTGAAAGGTAGTTGTATACGTGGGGAAGAGCCGTGACAAGACAGTGCTAACAAGGTCATCAAAAGTGTGCACCACAAATTATTTCACAAGGTATTTTCATGCGCAGTTATTTTGATTCAGTAAATAAACTCTGTTTTTCAAATTCGATCCAATAATATCAACATACACTCCTGTACCACATGCATTGTGGAAAAAGAATATGCATACCATTCGTTCGTACCACCATTCGTTTCACTTTGTCTACTTATTCTTTGTAGTTCGAAAGCGCTTTTCAGTTCGAAACAATGACCCGTCAGAAGTACTTCCGGTGTACAGAGGCAGTCAGTAGATGGTCCGAAAGTCATGACAGAACTACAGAAAAGACGCAGGTATGTTGCCTATTAATTGATCATTTCTTAATTATACGTGGTGCACGTCCAATCGTCTTATCCTTTGATTCATTTGAACATACTGAACAAACTGTTTTCATTATCGTTTGATCATACTAAATGTGTGACACAGTGGCTCCATGTCACTTACATATTAACCACCTGAGAGTTGGTCGTGCAGTATTTGCTTCCCATATACAGTAAGAATAGTCAGAATGACATTTCACGCAAGAGGGGATGTAGATTCCACGTTCACGGTTTTCAAAGTATTCGTGAGTAAATATAATGTATCGCCGTCGTGTGAAAAAGAGTAAAGTTGTTTCCAGTAAAGAATAGATGATATAATGCAGTTTAATCCACCAAGAGACTATTTACAAAACAACATTTCGATTAACATAGTGTCCAAAAAATCGCACAATCCTTCGAGTGTATCTCTTTGTCATGTAAATACATATAAATATTTTTATCCTGTGTGTTTTGATGTAGGTGTGGTCTGGTTGGGTAGCCTTGTGTCACAGTGTAAAGTCCAGTCCAGTTACTTTGCTCAGTTAATTGTTTCATTGCCTCTGTGGCATTAATTTAGCAGTATGATGAACATATTTATTTTTTCCAACTTTCAGTGAGTGCTCAGAAGAATGTCATTCACATGAGCCCATGACTCATGAAGATGTGAAGGTACCGATCTGTCTCAGACACCGTAATATTTCCCTAGCTTTCCAAAAAAAAAAAAAGAACAGTCCAGTACTAACATACCAGAACCGAGGATCATTACCCTTTGGCACTAGTGAGCCTCAGTTCCTGAGATTTACAGGGTTATAAATTCTTATACTGTTAACCACATTAATATTTGTACCGATGAAGGTGCAAAAGTAAAAGCATTGGAATGTAGCTGTAATTGGTCTACCCACAGGATTACTATGGAAAGAAATTGCAGAAAAGCTCAGACCTCAAGACTAATGCTTGCATTGCCCCGGCCAAACCCGTCCCAGCCTTCATCCGTAACGTCCTGGCAGAGGTGCATCCTGAGGTCACCAGCAGGTACAGTGCTCCGTTTCCTCACCTTTTAAACCAGCTGTTGCCATGCCAACTGTGAGCACAGCATAGTAAAGTCATGTGATCTGTGGTTGATCTGTGGTTTAAAATGAGTTACTCTGAAACACCCAATATTTGGAGGCATATGTACATCATTTTTGCCTTACAAAATGGCCTTATCTGTTGCAGCAGAACCATACTGCCGCTCTTCATCTTGTGTGATGTCCATCGTTCTGGAGGTGTCCCTTTGACAAGCTAACCCTGCAGCACGTTGTCCCCTCCCCAGGTACTACGGCTGTGGCCTGGTGGTACCAGAATGCCTGGAGCACTGCAGGCTGTTGGACCTGGGCTGTGGCAGCGGGCGGGACTGCTACATGCTGAGCCGGCTGGTGGGAGAGAAGGGTCACATCACAGGCATTGACATGACAGAGGAACAGGTACAGAATGCTCTAATAGGAAGTGATGTTTTTGCTCATTGCACAACAACAATAAAGTTGAGGATGCAAGGCTAACCTCTTTCAGAGGATGCAAGGCTAACCTCTTTCAAAGTCAGTAACTTTGTAAATACAGGCCTGGGATGTAGCGGGATGATTGTTTTTTTTTGTTTTTTTTGCAGCTTGAAGTTGCCAGGAAACACATTGGATACCACACTCAGAAGTTTGGCTTCAGCAAGCCTAACGTGGAGTTTGTTCACGGCTACATCGAGGCCCTAACAAAAGCAGGACTGGAAGCAAGTTCTTATGATGTTATAATGTGAGTCTTCTATGTTTTTGTCAGGAAGTGCTTTGTATGTGTTGATTCTCAGTATTTCTAAGTGTGATAGACATGTGTCACTGCATCTTGAATTGCTGAGATTTTGAGTCTGAGTTAAATACTTGTTTTAATTTATTCAGTTAAACATTAGGCATGGTCCTGCAATTGCATACAGCTGGTCACCTTGAAGACTGTTTTGTTTTTCTGTTTATGATCCTGTTTTTCTGTTGTGTTTCAGATCAAACTGTGTGGTGAATCTGTCTCAAGACAAGACAAGTGTGCTGAGGGAGGCTTTCCGTGTGCTGAAGGTATAGTAGGGAGGGGAAACCCAGACTCAAAGAACAATTCTTTCTGTATATATATGTATGCTGCTGTGTGCAAATCTTGCACATTTTGCACTTTTATACTGATGCATTGGGAAATAAAAGTTTAGCTTTTTACCTTTGCAACACATCCTTAAACCCTGATTTCAACAATAACCATTGTAGTGTTGATAGGTGCATAACATCCTTCCCCCAGCTCTGTTGCAAATAAATGAATAAATAAATAAATATATATAGATAGATAGATATTTGTGTGTATTTGTGTGTGTGTGTGTATGTTTGCATGCAAAGTCCTATAGACTTGCATAACAGTGTATCTAAAAACAATGTAAGTCAAATGTCCATTACCCAGAGGACAGGGTGCCATAATTATTTAATAGTGAGGTGGTCATCACATTTCTCCTTATGTTTTCGATCATACTAAAAAGGATTTTGGTGTATGAAAATGTCACATTTTAACCTAGAGAAATACTGTGGACTCCTTATGTGGAATATTCTGTCTCTCAAGTATGATGGACAACAACACTGAAATGGGTTCTGTTCATTTTACAGGATGGGGGAGAGCTGTATTTCAGTGATATTTACAGCAGCAGCAGGCTCCCAGAGGAGATCAGGTCCCACAAAGTTCTGTGGGGTATGAGTAAAACGAAAGCACTGCTTTCAGTCGCAAGTATTTTCTGGGCAGTACATTTTGTCCTCCTGATACAAAAAGGATTTTACTTGGAATTCTTCAAATGAGAATTACCCACAAGCAGAATCCTACTTTTGCATTAATATTTAATTCAGCATTTTTCAAATAGACACATTTTGTATGTTCTGTTGTACAGCATTAGGCTAATGGCTGAGAATCCTGGCTGGCGTGTGTGAACAAAATTGCTGTTAAAAGAACTCCTCTGGAGGAAGGAGCTCCATTGAGAGCCATAAGGAAATTGTTCTGTGAGTTGCTAGGTGAGTGTCTTGGCGGAGCGCTGTGGTGGGAGGACCTGATGCGATTAGCAGCGGAAGTGGGTTTCAGCACCCCCCGACTGGTCACTGCCAACACCATCACCGTGGGCAACAAGGAGCTGGAGAGCCTCCTCGGTGAGTAGGAGTGAAAACAGCTGGAAAGAAGCGGGAATAAAAATTGCCCTTTGACATTTATACATTGACAATATTATAGGGCCTGCGGCCTGCTTCGTTAGGCAGTAGTATTCAACCTAATATCTGGTGAAAAGGTAACAATTATGTTGGCATACATTACGATATATTGCAATGCAATAACATATGGAGTGACACATTTTAGTTATGCTGAATATACAGTACCTCTGAAGTATGTGATGTTTGTTGAACTATCACACAAAGTGAAGACCATCGTAAACACTGGGTTAAAGACTTTTCCAGGGCCTTGGACTTGACCTTGACTTTGATTTGCAGGTAAAAATAATCTTAAGATGTATAACACATGAAAGAGGTGCATGCTGCCATTGATGTAATGCAGTCCTGGATAGAAATGATGTAGCACTTCTCTTTGTGTGATTGTTCTTTTTTCTTATTGTCTGTCAGTCTCTTTTATCTGATGTCAGTCAGCACCTTTTGTTAATTGAACTGCGATATTTTCAGCAGTTAAACTGGTACATTTATTATTATTATTATTATCATCATCATCATCATCATCATATATTCTGTTTCTGTAGCTTTTTCACTTATGCAGTTTGACACCATGTGCATTAAATAATGAAGTATAATGTATAATGAAGCTGTATGTTTGGATCTACTACAGAGAAGAGAATTACACGTATACAGAGGCGATGAACAAAAATTATTGAATACATCACCTTTTTCGGTTTTTAATGTTTTTAGGAAAATATTTTGATACATTTAAATGATTTGTCTTCCTCACATTCTCAGGTGACTACAAGTTCGTCTCTGCAACTTATCGTCTCTTCAAGATCCCGAAGAATGCTGAAAAAAAGGACTGTCTTGTCATCTACAATGGGAATATCACTGGATTTGAGAAGTCCCTGGAGTTTGACTGTCACTATACTTTCAAGGTTTGCATAACAGCGTCCTTTCCTTAACTAAAGAGTGGCTATGTGTGCCCAATAACTAAATTAAAGAATACTTGAAATGCACTAAATTAAAGAACACTTGAAATGCTCTACTGGTGAAGTGAGAAAATATTAGATTATCATCATTGTGATCTTGCAGGAGAATGAGATGGTGAAAGTGGATGGAGAGGTGGCCAGCATACTGAAGAATTCCAGGTTTGAGGAAGAGTTTACATTCCAGCCAGATGCAGAGATGCCACTCCCTGGATCTTGTTGTGTTTCACCAAAGGTTATTGTCAACAGGAAGGCTATACAGTTTCTCCTGCTATACTTTTCTGCATCAGATCAAACATTGCATTTCAATTACACATTACTAGAAATAGTTAAGAAATGTTTGTCATTGTTATGTTTTGGTGTCGTCAACCAAAGAAGTATCTGCACCTAGGTGGGATTATTAACAAATCAGACTGTAGACCATGTAATAAGAAAGGTTGAGGCATTTGTAAGACTTTTGTAGCCTTATAGTAGGGCAAAATTAACTTGCTGGAAACAACTATGCTTGTGTTAACAAGGTTACACTTAGTGGTCCATGCTTTTGTTTCTTTGTGCTATTGTGATGCCATTGTCCTTGAGGTCTAAAGACTGCTCGTCACAAGAGAATGTGACCCAGCAGTGCCCCATCTAATCTCAGTATCAGTGGCTAGAGAAGTGAGGTCAAATGGCTCTCTGCAGTAGTTATATCCAATCAAGCAACGTGGTCACCTTGGAGAGGAGAGGCTATCCTTCATTGGCTTTGTGGTCAAGAGACAAAACTGAGTGAGCATGGAGACTGCTGTCATGTAGGGTTAGGTTATTGTAAACCTTACACAATAGCTCTCTACTTTCTGCTTTATCTGCTACACTTTCATTGTTCTCTCAATGGTGCAATATCAAGTATAAGTATTTCTACTCCCAGAATCCTTCAATATCTGTTATGTGATACACAGCTAATGATAATCTAAGCATAACTCACTGGACTATGGGAGGACGATTTCTTTGTAATGTCATGGATTAATGTATTGTGTTCCTTACAAAGTCAACTACATTCCTTACGACTGAGCCAATTGTAATTTTCCAATTGAAGTTCCAGTTTGATCTAGCAGTGTATTACTTAGTAGAATGAGTTAGTTGGTAAAAAAAAAAAAAAGACTAAGTGCAATGTAAATGTAAGAGACAATAGATAATAATGCTTCAAGTCAAACTCTGGCCCCTCTGGGGTAATGTGTAGGTACAGGGTTTTATATTTCTAATCGTTCGTGTGTTTTATGCTATCATTGACTACTATGGCCATGTCGTACCCAAGTTTATTAGATCCATGTTGCACAGTGTGGCTTGCAATAAACTTATGAGATTGCTGAAATCTCACAGTCTGTAGGCGCCATTAGAGAGGGAATGAGACATCATACAGCTTAGTGCAGGACTGCATATCTACCACCAAGAGTAGACTTTTTGACACCAAAAGAAAGACAACAGTAACATCAGCTAGTAGTCATTTTATCAAGTGCCCCTGTTGCATATGTTTGATGTACCAAAACTTTCAGGGGCATTATTGAAATTGATGGGTTCTGCTTCCTCCCTTTGTTTGTAGAGAACAGAAATATATATATGGGTGTTAGTTTCCATCCAGGGCACTTTCTGCAACTTTATGATCAGTCCAATAAACTTCTCCTAAGGTGCACACAGTGTATGACCCAAGGTAGCAGTAATCATAATTTAGATAAGATAAACCAAGACAAGATAAAGAAATGTTGTGTAGTCACCTTTAAAAAAAAGACAGCAGTTTGTATTTGGGAGACGTGACGAGCGTGCACAAAATGGTCTTTAAATATTCCACATTGTACATATAATATTGTTATTTTTATTGCCCCTTTATTATTTCATGAATACGTGTATATAGCCATGAGAAGGTTGATTTAGCTACTTCAGTGCAGTTTACATTTTAACAGTTGTCCTCCTTTCAGGTTGTCCTTGTGAACCCCTTTGAACTTGCTGAGAAGTTTGAAAGTGCCAGTGTATCTCCAGCCACAGGGGGGTGCTGTGGAACACAGGCATCTTGCTGCAAATGAGAGGACCAGACCACAAAGAGGAAAAGACCATTGCTCACCATACTGCCATTGACTCAGCAGCCAAATACATTAGTATATAATTGCATACTATAAATATGTGTAAAGATAATAAATATGAATGTTACTTTTGAAATCATTTTTCTAATTAAACTGGAAAGTTGACATTTCAACAGAAAAGCACCTTGTTGATTAAAGCTTGTGACAAATCATTAAATCTACAAATGTTAAACTTAAGAGTTTATAAACAGAATAAATTGTAAATTACAACATTTGATTTAATGATGTTTGAATGAATAGCCTTGATCTGGGACAGATGTTAAAATACACGTGAGGGCAATGATGTATGCTCTTAAGCACTTTATTTACGTCATCCTGAAGTCTTCACATTCTGATTATTCATGAGTCAAAAGCTTATTGTTAATTTGTTAATTTTTTATAAACATTTTCACTCCTGTTATATTTTATGTTGGATGTACAAGAACATCAACCCTTAGTAAAAGGTAGATTGCTCAGTTGTTTTGGAGTCAGTTTATTGCCTTCTCACTTTAAACCCTATTTGAGATCAATAATTAGAAATCAGTGAACAGAAACATGCTCATCTGCTTCTCACTGCCTGAACATGTGTGGTATGCTTTAACCTCAATTTGTAATCACACCTACAAACAGCTGTTAAGGAATAAAATTTTGGCTTCCAAAAATGATGGTAGTGGAAATCATCTGTGTTCATTATTATACATCATCTCACAATAAAGCTTTCATTAGCAAGGGCAGAAAATGTATGACAGACCTCAAGTTCTTTACTATATTCAAAGGCTCACAAAACCTAGAATAAAAAATTATTAGAAAACTAGTTATAAATACTTCATTCAAGGTATATACTTACTTACTGATCAGACTCCAGACTTCACCTTAACCTTATTCACAGTACCCATTCATTAACCCCTTGCATCTTATGTTTCTATTAATACACCTGTCATTTCCCTCCCATTCGCTTTCCATTGCCAGATATTACTGCCTTCAGTCCATCGTCCTTTGTGACATAATCAGTGCAAACTCCACTTGCTTCAGTATTTAACCCTTTTCTTCTGGGTGCTTCACAAACCCAGTTCCCTTTCATCACCAGGCTTCTACCCTACCCTTACCATTGCTGGAGGTCTTGATACATAACATGCTATGTAATTCTCATGCAGTAACATTTGAATTAACATTTGAACAACTAATTTAAGGGAGCATTGCTTATTCACTAACAATGCAAAATTTTATTGTTGTGGGCTGTGAACATGGAAAGGACAAACTGCTGTTGCACCCCTAAGCAGGATGCTTGACCTTCAGTAAAGCACTGACAAACATACAATACATGAACATAAAAAGAATACTGTGTAAGATGTGCTGAAAAACACCATCTTTTTGAACCATTAATAACAATGATGAAGGCAATTAACTGTATTTTATTTAAATGTGTGCTACGTTCTCAAGATAATGCCTAAATGTATAGTGTAACATTATCAATGACATTGTTATTGACAAAAAAAAAAAACAGAATCAGCATAATATTTATATATACATTTCTTAATGTATATATATGTAAAATGTATTTTGTGTTCAGCAAGATATATGTGCAGAGCACTGTTCTTAGATTAGATATAAAAAAAATTATATCACACACACACACACATATGTATATATGTATATATGTATATATATATATATATATATATATATATATATATATATATATATATATAGAGAGAGAGAGAGAGAGAGAGAAAGAGCTAGATAGTGAAGCATCTCTCATTGTTACATTATTCTTATTCTCTCATGCTAAATACATTACTGGCTCTGTGCCTTTGTGGGGCTACAGTAGTAGCTGATTAGAATTCTAAAAAACACAATAAAAATGTCAGTATTGATATACAGCCACTTGTGCCGAACTTAAAGCCTGACAAGCAATCCAAGAAACTGGGAGCAACGGAAACAAAAACGCTGTTTTATAACACCCCGCGACTTCACGACGTTTGCTCCCGACGAGCTCATCCTGCGAAAGCCCTCTCGCAGCAGCAGCACGCGTGTCCTTTCCAGATGTTTGAAGACCGGAGCAAAATAATTTGGCCGCCGAAGTCCCCTCCCATCTGCATTACTTATTGGTTGCCCGAGAAGCCGTCAAAATAAGTCACGAGGAAGGTCCTGCCTTGGTCCTGCATATGATGTCCGCTTGTTTTGAATTTCCATTCGCTGCGGCGTCCGCGAACACCCCGCCCCCGCCCTCCTGCTCCTCCGGATTGGGTGACGGGGTCGCCTATCTGAGAGAAATCAGCAGAAGCACGAGTTCATACTGAGCTCGCGCTGATCCGTAATGTTTCAGACGCGTAGTGGAAGCAAGCAAAGCCCGATGCACGAGTCAAGGCAACCAACAGCGGAGATGAAGGCCGACTCCGATTGGCTCTGATTTTTAAAAGCCCTTTTCATTCAAAAGAGGTTGCCCATTATCAACATGGCAGAGCAGTCGGCCCCAGTACCCTCTGCAAAAATGGCGGCACTTAACCGGGTTCGAGCCTTTACTTTGGTTTTCTTAACTGTCAGCGGCTGCTTCATTAGCTCGACGAGTGGCAAGGAAGGGGCAGAGGAGACGGTAATAATTGGTCTCAGACTGGAGGACACGGACGACATTTCCTTCATGGACAGGGGCTATCTGCGGGTCAGCGAAAGGTCTCGTGTCAAGTTGAGGGTCTATGGGCAAAACATTAATAACGAGACGTGGTCCAAAATTGCTTTCACAGAACATGAGCGGACTCGAGTCATCGGAGATATTGACAGCTCAGCAGGGGATAACAAGAGCCAGGAGGATACCTCCAGCTTCCATCCCTGTGGGATTAGAACCTCGGATATTATAATTCTGCCCAATATAATCTTGAATAGAAAGACGTCGGGAATAGTTGAAATAGAAGTCAAGCCTCTAAGGAAGACAGAAAGAAGTAAAGCGTACTACCTGTGCATCGCCACTTCAACACCCGCTCTGGCTGGCTTGCATGACCCATGGACCGAGAACACTTGGATCTATCACGACGGCGAGGACACGAAAGTGATTGTGGTGGAGGAAAAGAAGTTTTTACTTCCTTTCTGGCTACAGGTCATTTTCATCTCTATGTTACTTTGCCTCTCGGGTATGTTCAGCGGGTTAAACTTGGGACTGATGGCACTGGACCCTATGGAGCTACAGATAGTTCAGAACTGTGGTACAGAAAAGGAAAAGAATTACGCAAGGAAGATTGAACCGGTACGGAGCCAAGGGAATTACCTGCTTTGCTCACTTCTGTTAGGGAACGTCTTGGTGAACACTACCTTGACAATTCTCTTGGATGATATTGCAGGGTCGGGACTGATTGCCGTTGTGATGTCAACCATCGGGATTGTAATCTTCGGTGAAATTGTGCCCCAAGCCATATGTTCAAGGCACGGTCTCGCAGTTGGTGCAAATACTATATTCTTGACCAAATTTTTTATGCTGCTTACTTTCCCAGCTTCGTATCCAGTCAGCAAACTCTTAGATTACCTTTTGGGCCAGGAGATAGGAACGGTGTACAACAGAGAAAAACTTCTGGAGATGCTGAGAGTAACGGATCCGTACAATGATTTAGTCAAAGAGGAACTCAACATCATTCAGGGCGCACTGGAGCTCAGGACTAAGACCGTAGAAGATGTCATGACCCCTTTGAGAGACTGTTTCATGATCACAGGGGATGCCATCCTCGACTTCAATACCATGTCTGAAATTATGGAGAGCGGGTACACCCGTATACCTGTGTTCGAAGGGGAGAGATCTAACATCGTGGACCTGCTGTTTGTCAAAGACTTGGCATTCGTGGACCCGGATGACAGCACCCCGCTGAAAACAATTACTAAATTCTACAGCCATCCCTTGCACTTTGTTTTTAATGACACCAAGCTCGATGCCATGCTGGAGGAGTTTAAGAAAGGTGAGGCGTTTTATTTGCGTTTCCGTGCCGTGCGTAGGCTACTGTGTAGGCTATTGATTGGCTTCCTACATCAGACCCGCAGGTTGTCTTAAACGTTGATGAAGTCGCAAAATTTGCCTTTCAACAAGCGGAGGACAAATACACGCACGGTTTGTTGCACAGCATCTTTGAACCAAAGGCGGTTGGTTGGGATGGACACATCCGATTTGCCCACGAACTCTTAAGCGGTCGCAGTTCAGTGGGACACAGTAAAGTGTGCTTTATTGAACATACCCAGACACCGGCTTTTGTGTGCGGGCTCCCGTACAGACGTAAACAATATGTAGCTTCCAAGCACGGATACTTTGTATGACTCAGACCATAGGGTCATCGCGGCCCCTTCTGAATGTAGGGAACTTTCAAAGGGGCCTAATTCTCATTAATGTATCGGTATGGGGTATGCCTCGCTAACCTGTAACTTGGGTGATAACATACCTTCCATCCCAATAATGATGCAAATTTACCAGAGTAACTTATGTTGAGAGTTTTAAAATTAAAAATATTCAGGCGAGAAGTTAACAATCCACTGGGTACACTGTGGATTGCGTAAAAGAATGAAGCTGTCTTTAATTCATTGCTGAAAGTCAGCTTTGAGCATTTGCGTCAAGTTAATTTGCGCTACACATCAAAATGTTGATAATGTAAAACAATATTCATCCTAGTTGCAACATTGCTGATCTGATTTCACACTAAAAGGGGCTTTATGCCTTCAGGAACTCAGTCTGACCTTGTTTTTTATCGTCTCATTATAAAGGTTTGGGTTAAAATGTCATTTTTGTCATGATTTGTATTTAATCAGTCCCTCAGGTGTCTCTGAATGATAGTTAATATCAATTGTAGATCACTGAAACCTTCTGAAACAGTCATAATATAAAAGGTCCCCAGGTGTCTTTTTGTCAACAAAATAGAGTAAAAGGAGTATTAAGAATTAATTTTCATATTACAAGCCCTCAGCCTGATGGCCATGTACTGGTGAACTGGCAAAGTAGTTACCGATCTTCAAATATGCTTATAAATTAAATGTGGGAAAATCTTGCTTTGCATACTCTTTGATGCCTTTCTAACTAGTTGTGCAATGGAGGGAGCTGTTAAAATACACGGAGAGGCTTTCAGATTCTCTTGTTAAATTTTACATGAAACAGTATCCCAGACAACTGCGGCTCTCAAACTGCATCCACAGCGATGACGGAGTCCTTAGAGATTGTCACGTTTCAAACGGAAACCATAAAATTGATGCCTTGAGGGTTTGGGTTGTTTCTGAGTTTTATTTTCCTTGTATGTCTGCGGCCTCAAAATAGATAGTAATAGTTATGTCATGAAGATGAGTATGTGGTTGTCTGTTTCACTGAAATAATCCATATTGCAACTGTATTGCTCTGTGTTGTGGTTCTCACACCAATTAAAAGCGACAAGGCAAACAGTATTAGTTCGGCAGCTGTTTTTCTAAGGTGTACAGGCCTCTAAGGTGCACTACAGTGCAGGAAAATCTGGTGGGTGCTGGACTTAGCATGACAAAAAGCATGGAAAACGTGATTATGTTTTCTGTGCACAAAGTGAGGACAGATTAGGTCCAACCACACTGCGCATGCTTAATTTTGAATAACAATGTTAAACAGCTGTTACATATTTACATTAATTGCAGAAACCTTTTCTGTTTCTGTGAGAACAAGCACTTTAGTGTACAGTTTCAGTGACTAAAAGTTACACCTGCTTAATCTCTTTTCTCAAAGTAAAGCACAATCAGAAGCGTGGTGCTGGTTTCACTGAATCTGGGTATGTGTTTGCTTTTCGTTGTAAAAGCGTTTGACAAGATGTTCAGTGTGTTTGCATTTACACACCTTTCTCACATCGACAGAACTGTGTGCATAAACTGCAGCGCTCCGAGAAGGATGTCATGTACAGGGATTGGAGAGGGTTTGTTTCAGTTGAATGTTTTCAATGAGGATCGGGTGTTGTTTTCTGAGAGATTTTGACTGAACTTCACTCTACGTTCATTTACCATCTGTGTTTAACCTACAGCTGTTGAAATTTTCTTTAACAGCATGAAGTCCCCATGATTTGAAAGTTCTCACCCTTAGCTCAGCAGGGGATCAGAACTCTGTATATTTTTATTATACATAGAATGTTAAGTGTATTGGGCAAATTAAGTATGCATCAGGACATGCAAGTGATCTTTTGAGTCCTTCAAAACCTATTAACTTTCTAGGAAGGGGGATTTTTCTGACATCTACCAACCTAGCAAACAAGCAGCCTGCAAAGCCTTGGCAAAACCGAGGCATGGTCGCAGTCCCACCTGAGCGTTTCCGTCAACAGGGCTGTTATCTCTCCCCATCACCCCCATTTAGTGTTAATGTTTATAAAGTTCCTCTCTCTTTTCTCTCTGTTTTCGAATGCATTAGGACGTGTGAGAATGGTGCAGCCGCGGTGAGGTTATCAGGTGGGGGCATCGTGTTTGTGAACCTGCTTAATCACGCTCCCCTTTGTGCCTGCCTCTGAGTGATGGTGGAGATTACTCTTTTGTTGAGCCCCTGGAATGCAGTTGTTTGGATAATGAATAACAGCTCTAACACCCCTCCACCCCCCCCCCCCCCCCCCCCAAAACCCCAGTGTGTTTACACCACTCAACAGTATGTTTACCTAGCACTTGTTGATGGTCTTTGGAAATAGTATGTATTTTTTCCCCACAGGGGAAAACCAATTACATCTGGTTGGTTTGTGGAAAGCTAATATTCAAGGTCTCAGAGTAGATCAATTTAGCTGGGATGGCATGACAAAGTGTCTGTCAGAAGTCCATAAAGAGGGAGGTAACTACACTGGCTCTGGACCATGCATCTCCTGTGCTTGATTTCTCTCTGACAGGGGTAAATACCAACCCATAATTTGTGTGCCGGTGATTTCAGAACAAACAGGTTGCAATGATCTGCAATCAGGCATCTTCTATAATGGAATGGAGACTGTGCCATGGGGAGTTCTGGTTGGTAAAGTCAGTGGTGTTGATATATTGATGGTTCTCACAGGACAAAGCCACAGTAGGTTTTAACAGCTGGAATTAACGGAGCATGTGTTTTCCAACATTACGACAGCAGCTAGCGTGGCTTTACTTGGAGAGGGGCGTTGCCTGAATGTCACATTCAGACTTTCATGGGCAGAGCTCAAGTGCTAGACTGTTCTGCAACCAGTCTGACTTCTCATTGGAATATTACCTATGCTGAAATGCCTTTGGCAGCTTTCTGGAAAAGGCTACATCTTTACCCACTAGTACTTGGTTACTAAAAGAGTAACAGAAAAACAAGTGTTGTGAAATCCATTTACAAAAAATAAAAATGTAACAAGTATACACATATTCTAACAAATTCTATATTCTAATTCTAACAAATATAAAAGTAATAGTGCAGCAATGCCAATGGAGGGGATGGGAAATGTCAGAAAATTACAAGACTCACCTTTACCAGATTGTACATGGAGAATCCTGAAACCTTGGTGGGCATCCCTGACCCAATGTGAGATGCAAAGGCCATGTTGGGTACCAGTGACATTCTGAGTGGCAGCACAGTGAAATAAATAAAATAAAGAGCAGATCAAAGCCCACAGAAACACCCAGTGGGTATGTAAACTGTCAGTCCTGGAAGTTCTGAGTAGAAATGCCCATTTGTCCCAGCAAAATTGGCAGACTGGTCATACACAGTCACTGGCTTCATGTAAACCAACCTTAATTGTTAATGGAACAATGTAAGCTAATTGTTTAGCATCATCACTAAGTCACCCAGGAAATGCCTGAATTCTCCTTAAAAAGAGAGCTTTAGTGCTTCTAAAGCTAAAAATAGTTCCATGTTTGAACTAGGGCAGGTTTGTGATGACTCTAACTTGCTTAAATTGTTACGTTGACTTTGATGCTGAATTGTTTTAATCAGAAAGATGTCAATCAAAATAAAAAGACCTTTCTAGGTACTCAGTGTGGAATCATCATTTTACTGTGGTTCATGGCCAAGGTGAAGATGTTTTGCAGACATTAAAGGACATTATACAATACAAAATGCTGATCTCGAAAGAGCATATCAAGGTGAAGATGTTTCACAGACGTTAAAGGACATTATAAAATATAAAATGCTTTTCTTGGAAGAGCATAGATTATCTGCAAAGTAGAGGTAAGTAAAAGTCAGGATGCAGTGACTTTTTATGATGCATATAAAAAGGTCCATGAACCCTTTGTCTTAACAGTGATTCAGTGTATAGACTGAATGAACAGTTGGCAATGATAACTGCCAGTCTGCAGTGGTTCAGTACAGTGCAATCTGGTGCACTCCAGCAGAACTAACTGAGCACAGATTCTATTAATGTGCATCAATCCCAGTTTAACTGTGAGCAACATTGCCCTCATCAGTCTGCTTGAAGGAAATTGCTTTTTAAAAGACAAGAGCACAAAAGCAGTTCCTTGCATTTGAATGGATTTTAGACATGACTCAGGTGTGATCTGATATTTGTTTGCATATCACTGGATCCTGGCTGACTAAAGGAAATTAAGTCGATGAGTCCACACTTGGAAAATAACTAATTGATGTAATTCGCAAAGGTTAGGTACAGTGAAAAGATTGTAGGATAATTGTGTGGGGACTTTGTCATATGTACCTGATACATATGATGTCAAGAACAGCAGTCATTGAGCAGAAGTGGAAAGTCACATAGCTACAGATAATATTTATGACAGAATTTTGCCAATTAGATATTCTGTGGTCAAATGCATGCATTATTTTTTTTGTAGTTTTTCTTTCTCTACAGAAGGCAGGCTGCCATTGTAAGTTCAAACATATTCCAAGAGCAAGCTCAACTCATGTGCCATGTGCTTTTACATTTGCTCATTTATGGTATGAGCATGATTATTGCAATATTAAATGACTCTAAATTATATAACCTGAAATAGATCGGTCAGTGTTTTCAAAATAAGTGTTAATTAATGACCATCACTGTCATGTAATGTTTCCAGATGTTACTCTAATTGTATTTACCAGCTACCTGTACCATGTAAAGTTTGCATCTTGTATCAGATATTACAATGATGTCTGTGCTGTACTTGCAACTAAAACTTACTGCACCTTCAACAAAGACCAGACCCTTTGCTATCCAGTAGCATGTACTATGTTTCTAAAAGTGTGTGTGAAATCCACATATTCCCAAGCTCAATTTCCCTCAGTTTTTATCAGAGATTATTGTTAGCCTACTTCCACACCTGCAGTCACCTGCTAGCATTGTAGCATTCTTTGTGGAATACCAAGCTGCTGTATTTCCACCCAATCATGGGAGCGTAATATTTTCTGCCAAGGTTTTGAACTCGAACCAAAGCTTTGCCTGCAAAACTGAAAAGCCACAAAGATAAAGACAATAAGAAGATAAAATAAAAAATATAAAGAATAATAAATTTTACAGATTTTTTTAATTTTACAGATATAAATATATATATGTATATCTGTAAAAAAGTTACAGAAAAAACACACTTTTTCAGGGTTGCACTTTTGGTCCACTCTTTGTAAGTGATGGCGGTTGTGCACATGAGTTTGTTGGCTGTACTCCAGAGGGAACACGCCATCAGCACTGGGTTTGTAATTAGTGATTAGGAGGGGGTCAGAGTTTTGAGTCAATCTGGCTCTGGTCATAGCGCATGCTAAGTTCAAAGTGCTTTGTATTGTAAGTCACTGTTAATTAATTTGATGGCTCTTGTGGAGTTTTTGAGCCTTCCGAAAGAAAAATCACTGCCGCAAGGCACACCTGGAAAGTGTTATTTTTCCAGCTTTCAGTTTCAGTTTTTGTATTTTTATGCTGTTGACACTTCATTTTGCATAATTGCAAAATCTGTTGTGTCAGTGGAGGTCCTATGCTTCTTGTACATAAAAGGACTGCATGTCTTCCATCACACTTTCTTTAGGAAGGTTAAGCTGAAAAGGTCGCAGGGTACCCCTGCTGCAGACCCTAAGCACTATTTCTCCTTAATTAAGGGAGGCATGAAATGGAAACTTTGAATTACTCACTAATTGCTTTCTGTCTATGATTGAAACAATTAGGGCTTGTCAGACAGAAAGCTACCACCAAGCACCAGGTTTTGCAATTAATGAGTGGTTTTAATAGGTGTTGACTTGGTTGAGACCCAAGTCTGTCTGTGTGAGGAAAACCAGGCATTTACTCTTACAGTTTTAGTGAAAAGATAAGCACATTATCATTGAATGATCTTTTTTGATGGAGACTATCCATTCATGAATTCACAGATGCAGCAACATGTTTAAAGACTGTACATCTGTCCAGTGAGGCTTGGGGATTCTTCAGTTAAACTAAGTGAATATAAGTGAATTATCTCTGACTAGCATGTTTAACTGAACGCTTGTCTGCATAGATATGTTTCTTATCCCTGTTCTCGCAGCAATTGTACATCTTATGATATCGGTTTGCCTGTTTAATTGTGGTGTGAAATAGTTTTGCAGACACGGGTCGTGACTTGGCCCGGAGGATATGAAGGGTGCTTTACTTTTCTTTTTTCCTCAAGGGATTGATTTATTATTCCTGAACCCAATGTCCTCAGAGTGTAACTTGGCCAGGTCCCAGCATTGTTACCAGTGATTTATGTAGTCTCCACTATATGCTCATAGGCCAGGTGGGAAGGGAAGCTTTTGTTGACAGGACAATGGATTATTCCGTGAACAGTGTGAAAGGCAATTTTTGCCTTCTTTTCATTCTTCACATAAGTGAATTCATTCAGAGCTGCTCTGAACACTTTTTGCTCAAAAGTGCTGACCAGGGGAGACTGATGACTTGAAGGACTGAGGGGCTGATGGGTAATGGGGGCTGGCAAATATTTTCTCTTTCACATTAAGCCTGCCCACTTAGTTCACATTTTAGATGCTTCTTGTGGTTTTGTGTAACTTTGTGCTTGTGCAGACTGAATAGTCTCTCTAATGTGTCTAGTCTAGAATACACCATATGACTGTGGCCGCGGTTTAGCCAAAATAATTTTATTTTTATTTAATGTTTATTTAAGCAGGAAGGTCAGTTTAGAACTCCGTTCTGCTTCGCAGCGGTAACCCAGGGAGTCAAAGTGGATAGAGAATGCAAGGGATTGCACAGTTAATCAGTTGTAGAGGACTAATTAGATGGTCAGAGTCAGTTTAGGAACATGACCAATACACTGGGATAACCCCACTACTCTAACAGTGGGAGAGCAGTGGGATCTTTAATGACCTGCGTGTCAGAAGACCAGTTAAATATCTCATTCAAATGATAGAACATTTAGTGTAGCACGGTGTCCCCATGGCTGCATTGTGGTATTGTATGTACTTGGCCCAGAGGGAAGACTGCCCCCCACTGGCCCACCAATACCACTTTCAGTAGCAGCGTGGTTTTCCAATGAGTTCTGCAGTTCATGTTCTACCCAAGCCCAACCCCACTTAGCTTTAGCTGTTCAGCTGGAGAAAGTAACACAGTGATGTGGCTGCTGGCCTAGACAATTCCTATTAGTTTGGATTATTATTAATTAGGATTATTATTCATTATTAATTAAGATCATTGTAAAAAAAACATACTATGGAAGATCAGCTTCACAGAGTGGATTCTGTAGTGTGTAAGATACTTACAAGTTAAGATATTTGCCATTTGTGACTACTTTGGAGCTGCTGCTGAACTTCTGGCAAGTCAGAATTGTTTGCCATAATCATGTTCAGTGTTGTGAATCATGAGCCAAGCTTTAGAGAAGGACTGCCAGGAAAAAATGGCTATTCAACAATGTAATATTCCAACAGCTGTTTTTGGCATTCGGTTTCACTGTAGAACCATAACATCTACAGGAGATCTGGAAGAAGAAAGGCACAATGGCAAATACACTACAGCTGTAACTACCACACTATGTGGCTCTTTATAATCGGTGGATATTTGGCAGTATAACAGCAGTTACAGCTTTGAGTACTGCCAGATTTCTACGCAGGTCCTACCTCACCAGTATTCCCACTTCTTCCATGCTGCCTTACTGTGTCTTCCACCGACCATGCTCTCATTGTTTGCCATGGTTACTAGATCTTGCAGGTGGCTTAAGCATTCACACTCTTGCAAGCCCCTCATCTACTGCTTCTGTCCAATGTGTGTCTCGGCTTGGTGCTTCCATCTTGTTGCCATTATTTATGGCCAAAGGATCCACCAAAGGATAGTCTAGAGAAACCTTTTTGGACTTTGCTGAAAAAAAAAAAATCACAACTTGTTGTTGCTCAGGAAAGGAGTTATCATAGCTCATAAAAACTTGGCACATCACAAGATAGGAGAAACGGGCTGAGCATGTGCCAGCTGCTAATTTTAAAAAATAAACACAGGCAACTCCTAAGGCCTATTATTTGGGCTAAATTGAGGCTAAATCCATACTATAGTTCATACTACATACTACATACTATAGTAATCCATCCTTACTACGTAGCCTGTTTCACAGAGGCTCTTAGGAAGCCTCTTAAGATACTCATTGAAAACTGTCTGGTCTAAAGTTGGCACTAACATTGCACCTCATCCTCACACTGCTTCTGAGATTAGGCAGTTTTCTGACTATCATGGTTACAGGGCTGTGAAGGTGACAGTGTGTTACTGAAGTTTGGACAGTGGGAGTCCAAACTGTCATACATTTTTAGTTTTGTTAATTAGTCTACTGTAACACCAGTTTTGCGCAGCTTAAATATCGAAGCATATCGAACAACAAAACTCATTTTTTGTCAGTCTGTTTTTTATTGAATGTCTCCCGTTTCAAAAATGACATTCAGGCACTCTGATAGCCGTGAGCTGGACAAGGCTTGCATGTTCCTTCACATGGTTGTCCCACTCTTTCAAGTAGCTAAAGTAAAAACATGTTTGCTTGGTTATTTGGCCCTGCTAAGGAAGTAACTGATTAGAAAACACATTAATCTGGCGTATTTTTCTTCACTTATTTTGCTGTGGGAAGCATGTGATTTACGAGACTGAAAAGGGTTTTTTTTCCCAGTGTAAAAATTTGATAAGAAACAGCTCTATGCAATAATATTGAAAAAAAAAAAATGTTTCTAGACCACAGTGTCACACATATTATGGTCATTATTTAGATGCCTGTATGCCATAAATGTACAGAGTTGATGTCTTTGTTACTACCAACTCAAACATCACAATCTTTTAGTGTATACAGTGTGAAACTCTCAGAATTATAAGGACACAGAAATTCTTGTGGGCACACCAGGTTTTGGCTAAATTTACACATAAAATGCACCCTGTTACTCAGCCATCACACACACATACACCCCCCCCCCCCTCCCCACACACACACACACACAATGACTAGCTGTTGTTTAATGCAGTAGAGTGTAGGACTGGACCTGTAGTGCAGATCAGTTTAAAGGTTTTGTTGTATTCTTTATTTAAATGCTGTGTTTGTTATTTTTGAATGAAATTTGGGAAATTATTGACAGTCTTTTTGATTAGTATGCAGCTGGCCTTAGCCTTGGGGGATGCTTAGTTTGATGCTGTTATTACCTTAACATTCAGGGTCATTTTTGTTAAAATCAATCAAAATACACAAACAAATTCCCATGAACTGTGTAGAAAGTTTACATCACTGACCTTTATGAGAAAACTGAATATTGAAGCAGTATGTGAAATATCGTAGTGAAATACACCTCAGTTCAATGTGGTCAGAGCCTTATTTATATTTTGTGTTGGTTTTAAGAGCTTAGCAACTGATTGAAACAGGCTGCATTGCTTTCAAACATATGTGTACATACTGTGCAACTGTACAATGAAAAGTCCACACTGAACGCATTTTGGAATGGAACTTCCAAACATGAAGATGCCTGAGATTAATCCTGTATCCTTCTTACATCCTACCGATCTTTGTAAGACAATTTATTAACCTGATTTTGGTTCATAAGAAGTCTCTTCTTGTCTTTTCCCTTGTGTGCTTGCACAGTTCTGCAGGAAACTGTGTGTTATCCAGCCTCCCAGGAAAACCCCCTCAGATGAGGAGGAAAGGGAGAGAACTGGAGCATGTGGGGCTGCAGTTATTGTTGTGGCATTATAGGACTAGCAGTTACAAGGTTTTTAAATATTTTATAGTTGTGATGTGAAATTCTGCAATTGTGACAACCTTATTAGCAACCAGTGTATACTTTTCAGGTGAAAGGTACTACAATGGCCCCTAGAATGATGCAGAATCAGAAAATGATTTATGTTTTGTCATAGGTTAATATTAAGATGTGGTTAAGTGCTTGTCTTGAGTTCAGGCTGAACCCTGCAGCCTGGGTTTGAAACCGGCTGTATCATTTGCTGGCAGTGACAGGGAGTTACAGCGTAGGAATAAGTTGGCCTTATTTGACCGGGGACAGCAGTGGGTGGGTCTGCTAGGATTGCCTCATATCACTGCTCCTAACCACCCTGCAATTCTTTAGGTGGCTGTAAGTCCCTCGAATGATGTCAGTGGAGTAGTGCCTATCCTCCAGTTGGTGCCCACTTCACTGTGGTGCACTCTGTGACTTGTAGTCAAAAAACGGCCATTGGCTGTGCCCAAATGTACAGCAGGATTCCGCTTACTTCATCATTACCGCATAACTGCAGATGTAGTTATGGTCAGACAAGTCCAATGTGTGACTTGTCATTTCAAATAGGGTTGCATAAAGGGGGAAAAGTATATTAATTTTTTTTTCAAATGTGTTCAATGTGATTTAAACATACACATTTGATACAATGGTCAGCATTTGTGTAATACCTCTATTAGGTTGTGTTATATGTAAAGACGTTTTATTTACCTGTACTTTTTATTTTCCGTAATATAGCTATTTTGCTTGATGTATATGCTTAGACAATTTTGTGGTCTTTCTGTGGTTCCTATACTGTGTTGTTAATTAGCCTTGACAGTTTTTGTTCCCTTATCCTTGTATTCATGTCCTGTAAAATATTGACATATGTAACTCTGTATAAATGAAAACCTCAACTCTGTTGTGGAATGGAGTACAGTACATGCACCCATGCACGTATTAAACTAGTTCCCGCCTTTACCTAATGTAGGGCAATCTCTGCTTAGTTCATACTCAACAAAGCCTATTTTTTCTCTTTTATCATTTTAAAGATAAAGACACATTGTATATTACTTAATTATTGTAACGCTAATACTTTTTACAGTTTTTTTTTTTTTTCAAATAGTACTGACAGTATTTCCCCATTGACACAGTTGTAGTTATTTGTACTATATGCCAAAAAGTTTGTTTGAGCTTTTGCTTGGAAACAGGTCCGCTTATGCTGAAATAAGAAGTGGGATTAAGTGGCGTCATGTTGGCAAGAACAGCAGTGGTGCCTGGTGTGGGATACCCCTTTGAACACAGTAGGCTTCCTCTTTGACTTTTTCCTTTCCCCATATTCATTACATACCTTTCCCGCTGCGGTGATTGTCAGATATAGGCCCGATTCAATCTAAATGGTATGCACTTTGCCCCTAACAGTTATGACAGTAATGACTTTAGGGAAGTGATGCATTTTTTCAGTTCTTACATTTTAACTTTTTTTTTTCTATCAGCAACTGCCAAAGTCTTGATTTTGTGTTGTGAGAACTGAGAAATGATACCTTCGCTTATATTTAAGGACATATGACTCATACTTTTCACCTCATTTAGCATTTAGATGTTTTATTGAAAGAGTTTTCCCAAATGAAGGGAAAATTGCTTCTTTGTAAGTTGGTAGAGAGTAACATGGCTATATTCCTAATAAGATCTTTACGTGTGGATCGTGGAGGCAGAGCTGTAACCCAGTATTCACAATAAAATCATAAGCATTGTAAGTGACTCTGGACAGTGGTATCTGTCCAGCTAACATGCAACGTAGTTATCATCTTTCGCTAATCAGTGTGGTTCTCTCTAACGTGTCTGTTGATGACCCCACGGAAAGCTCTAGTTTTCAAATGGCCTACATTCCTCAGATTCTGGTACAACATGAAATGGACTTAAAACAGATTAGTAAAACAATTGAAAACTGCAAACTGCATTCCCAAAGCCCGTCTGATCTGGAATTACAACTCATGCTGTATGTCTCACGTTTAAAAAAGTTTTAACAACATTTACATTTTCATAAAACGTGCGTGTTCCACCATTGTTGTGTTGTTTCTCTGATACAAGAAGTGTCTGTTTTTTTAGTCATGTAGTTGTTCTATACCAATCGTTACACATTTATGAAATGTTTATGAAACACTGTGCAGACGCAACAAGAAAGAAATATACTGGGTCTCTTTCCCACAATGAATTGGGCTTTATTGTATTATACTGCATCATCAACATTACACATATATCGAATGTGATATTTTAGTATTTTAAGGCATGTGCTGTGACAATGAATAATTCTATATGACACATGTCAAGTAAATTTCAACTATGGAAAAGGGTAACAGTCGCGAATTAATACTCCCTCTATTTGACATGCATATAATAAGAGAGTCCTTCAAATGGTCAAGCTTCAACTGCTTTCATTTGGTCTGGCAAAATGTCAGCATTATTACATGTTACATTTAGAATCCTGTAAACTAACATTGAAGCACATGTGATCAGAAGTTGACTACACAGGTGTGTGACTGAAATTAGGTATATGGTTTATCTTGTGGAGGGTTCTGTAATTCACACACTGGATCCCATCCAAAAAATTTTTGGACACTTAGCACTTGGTTTGGGTTTCTGGTAACACCGTAAGTTCATTCAAGTGTAACTCCTAAGGTGGTATTGCACCTTTTGTCTTTGTCAAAACTACCACTTTTGCAGCTCAGTCTTTTTCAGTATCCCCCCAGTACTCTAATGCTTTCTCAAGAGGCAAAAATGACAAATAAGATGTAGGATGTTTTTTAAATTCATACTGTGGAGAACTGTATTATCACATTATCACAGTGTGCTGTGGCCTTGCGAGTACTTAAAGGGTTGTTGCAACCTTTATGATGTTTTTTTGGCAAACAATTTTTGTGTGTATTGAAATTATTATTATTATTTTTTTTTTTTTCATGTGACAATGAATACACAATAATGATTTTCAGTTGCACTGGTGCCTACATACATCACACTGCACTGGTCCATAAAAGTTGAGTGGTTAATTATTGTCATCTGTAGTGTATATTGGTTAATTATACTGTAGTACTTAGATTCAAGAACATTTTTTGCTTTTGCCTTCTCTTACAATATGTGAGAACTGTGATTGGCCCCACCCAATTTGCTAATTTACTTAAAATAACATGAATTTCACACACATAAACAGCTTTATAAATCTGCAGCAGGGATATTACGTACCAATTATGATTTTTTTTTTCTTCTTAATAAAATGATCAGTTGATAAACATTTCAAGTCAAACTGCAAGTGAAATGCATTTTCTTACACTATGCCATGGGATTGGAATCCCTAATCCCTTAAGAAGGGGAACTATTCCAGCGGGTTTAACAGCCATTTGTACAGGAAAAAGTCACTCTTTCAATGTATGGAGCTTGGTGTGACACGCAAGTTGTGCGTGTTTACATTTATGAGGAGCTGCTAACCACTGGAAACTATGAGCTAGGCATAATACACAAGTCATTTACCGGACACCCTTATCCCTCGTGATTTACAGTGCATACAAAGTAATTACATGAACATAAACAATATCAAATATCAATATGAAACTATTTGGGGCTAAAATAATATGTGACTAAAATGGAGATGAAAGATAGTGAAGTTCAGTCTCAATTTAAGAAAGAAAGCCATTCTGTTCTAAAGCGCATTGCTACAGAAAAAATACTGGTGTTCAGAACAACAGACATCCAAAGAGTCAGGAAAAACTCAAGGTATCAAATGAAGCACAAAGAGCTGAAATTTAGAGTTGTGAAATGGTAAAAGTGTAAAGAGTTAGGCCTAAGTCTTAAGCAAGCAGTTATACCGGTGGGCAGTTCATCACGCTATTTGGGAGCAACAGAGGAGAAAGTTAATGACGCTGGAATGAGAAAATGAAGTTGGGATTGTCGGGGGATATGAAAGAGTGCACAGAGGGAGTAAATGATAGATTGAAAGTGGGCAGGAAGAGAACCGTGCAGCTGAAAGCGAGAAAACAGGAAAACATGACCACACAGCTAAGCTCAGTGTTAGCTGAAGATGAGAAAACATTAAAAAGAAGAAGAGAGAAAAAACAGCAATAAAGGTGAGAAAAGACTAATGCTCAGACAAGGAGTGGGGTGAAAAACTTCATCAAGAAGGCAAACAATTGTATGAATATTACACAAGGAATAAAAATGTTAGCTGTTACGTGGCCATAAAAAGACTCACATATTTGTATATGTCCCCATATCTTATTTCAGCATGATGCCATTTTATAATACAATACAACTTTGAAAACATTGTGGATTGTGAAATGTACTGAATATTGACTGGTCCAGAACATCCACATCAAAAGGTGGGTGCCTGGCTGTCATTTTCTTTTGGCCAGGACTGAAACTAGCAATTCTTTGTCAAAGTTGCCAAGCAGCAAGTCTGTCCATGCTTCAAACTCTGGGACTGAGCCATATTGAACACTAATTGTTTGGGATGAAAAGAATATCCAGGAGATTTTGTAATCCTGAGTGGAGTGGCACGCTTTGGCTGTTGGCAAGGCTGTTGTTTTACTGTGCTGAAATCAGTTCAGCGCCAGAGTTACATCAAGGTGAGATCTGAGTAGACACCAGTTATTCTTGTTTTGTTTACTGTTGTTTAACATGATACTGTGATGGCCTCAGTTGGGAGGAACAACAGTGATAACATAAACAGTCATATTGGAAATTTCGGCAGATAATTTGTTGAAAATTTTCCTCATGGTGGTGACTGGTATTCATTTCATTTGCCAGTCACTGAATTCTGTGCTGTTACTGGTTGCATGATACATTCATGATCTAGATGTTAAAAGTTGCAACTGCAAAGGTGAGATATGTAAATTCACATTTTGACACTCTTATGCAGACCTACTTCTAATGCCAAGTGCATCTAATAGTGACAAGAACAATGGAGCGTACAAAATAAGGCAGACCACATCTGATCATCAGACAATGCTCTGGTTTTGGGCTAAGTATGTACATGATAGCCATGTATTGGGACCTAACAAAGAAAGGAAAACATTATTAGCTGTAACATTAGCTTCACACCTGTTGGCTGTTGCCTGTTCACAAGTCAAATTTTAGCACTGCTGTCGTTAAAACAAAATGACATATTTCAGATGAAAGCTCCTGTTTATAAATAATACTGGACGTGCTGACTTGGGTGATTGTTGTCTCTTCATGTAATCGAAGCAAACGGTACTGTTTTTTCCTCACAATTAACATTATATAGTGTAATCACAGTTTATATATGAAAAATTGATACACCACATCCCTTTCACTCATAAAAAGTATTTTTTATGAGTGAAAGAAAAATTTCACTTATAAAAAATACCTGCAGCACTCACTAACACTCTGTGGTCATTCCTTATTTTTACTTATATGTTGGCATGAAAAGCTGCTGTAGTCACACACTGTAGATGTGGCTTTTGGCAACTCAGATGGGAAACGTGCTACTTCTGGACTGAAGCACACTCCTAAGTATTTTTGGTTTTATTTTTTCTTCTGAAAAGTATGGTTGTGAAATGCATTGGTTAGGTCATTTTGTGACAACAAACGTGGAGTAATGTTACAAGTGGTGATGTTACAATGTTACAATCTCAATTTCTGGTAGTAAGAAAATGAAGAAATTTAGAATTGTAGAGAAACATGTCATTAGTAATGTGAAACTGAACATTCATTGAAGCTACATGCATACTTGTATGAATCTCAGAACTGGTTTGAAGCATATAGTGTGTTTATCCACAACACATCTTCCATATTTAATTATCTTTAAATGAACACCTTCTTCTGTTAGACTTGTACTACCTTCCCTTAAATATTACCACATGAAAAGGGGGGCAATTTCATGGTCTAAATTTTGACATTACCTTTTAAATATGGTCCAGCTGCCCAGACCGGTGATCTTGTTCATGTTTTTAGGGGCCACGTCCTTTTCTGTGCAGCATAGTTGCCAGAGAGTGAATCAGGTTGTTCACAATGCAAGGATGCAGCAGAAATTCCTCATCAATGTGCTAGATGTGCTGAAATTTTGTGGGGTTTTTGCACACAGTTGTATTTTTATGTCAAGATAGCCACCTCATTAACATGCTAATACATTAAGCACCTTTACCAAATGAAACACTCTATTGTGTGCTGGAAGTGCTAACTTTCTAATTGTCAAAAATAACTTGAAAGTCCAAATCTGCCGAAGTTTCTGCGTGGCAGAGTTTCCCGTAATTCAGTATTAGGGTCATGACTGGTAATAGCGAAGCTGTGCTGTGAGTAACTGTTTCACAACTGTTGTTCAGACTAACCACTCCAGCATTGTTTTGACTGAGAGAGAGTATGAATTCCGATAATGTCCCGCAGATCCCACCCTTTTGTGTTCCCAGAATTGTTATCCGTGCCTGTGTTATGTCTGGGGTCATATGAACCTGCATGTTTGTGGCACAGGGTGCTCTAAATCCATGCCGCTACATAAACAATGTTATTGTGCGGTGAATTTAATCCGGACTGCTTCAGTGAGCACAGATCCACAACACCCATCAAAACAGATTTATAAATGCTTAATTTAACACATTCCCTTGGTTTCACTTTCTCAAAGAATAACACCCCTGGGTGCCTTTTAACTTATATCCCATGACAGATTTACTCTCTAGTGTAAGCGTGCCAGTGGCTGCTTCCTTGTGTTGGCTCCCACAAGACAGGACTCTTCTGAAAAAAATGGCATTACAATTTCAATGATATACATAGAGACCTCTAACTATATTAACAGTGATTAAAATTTGCATGTGGGGTTTACAGGTAGGACATGTAGGACCTACATTTTTTACTGGGTTATGTCCACTTGTAGTTTTGTGCTCTGTTCACGCATTATATCTGTTCCATATCCCCCCTAAACAATGCAATTGCCTGGAATATAGAGTGAGATGTGGCAAAAGCATTTCAGGTATAAGAATATTTGGCTTTGGTCTAGCCACACCACTATAGCCATCCATGTAAATATATGGACACTAACACATTGATGTGTGTTGTCACTCCCCCAAGTGCACCAGTAACTATTACCGTTATATTAATTTACTTATGTGACTTATTTACCTGTTGCTTATTTTGATAAAAAAGGTGGGTTAATCATTGCCCCCAAAAATGGCCTCAAATAAACAGAATGGACCCAGTATTCAGGTATATCATGAATCATGAATATTTATATTATAGGGTAATTCAAAGTTTCTCTGAAAGCCCTGATTCTAAATATGGCATTGATGTATGGCCCCCTCAGTCTCACTAGCCCACTGGCTACCACAAAGCATAAACGCATGTGTCTTAGTGCTGATGTGGATATAGATGCTAATCCAAAGAAGAGCCTTATGCATTGGATGTACAGCTCCTCTGATAAGGCCACACTGTAATGCTGCATTTGAATTGCCATGAGTTCTTTTGTTTGTCGTCATTTGTAGCTGTCACCTACCAGAACCTAAGGACCAGACCTTTAAGGTATGTGGTAGTTTGCGTGTTTACAACCATGGAAATCCACAGGCGTGATGGGTTGAGTTGTACACTAATAGGACACTACCACATACAATGTATGTTTTGTAAGGCAGTGTTTCCTTAAAGTGCTCGGGAGGTATTTGCTTTGAAGGTGAGGGTCCTGTGTGTGACAAGCAAATGACCAGTTAGATTGGGCTGAGTGACCTATTCTCATCACTATGCTGTCTCATGCTCTTGTGTCCTACTTTTTAATGTGTCATGCTAAAATTATTTTGAATTGGTGTAACACTCAAATACATTCATTAGGGACAGGCTTCCCATCATGTGGTGTTTGCAAACCTTTCAAAGTTATGTCTGTGCTAAGCCTTGTTTTTTTGTACTGAGCAGTCATATGTCAGGCAGCAGCGTCTGTATTTTGTCTGTAGCACTTCTGACCAATAAAACTTTTTTTTTTCATTTATAACTTTTGGCTCATGGAGAGTGCTTGGGTAAGTCCCAGTATTTTTTAATATGCATGCCTGTCATTCTAGGCAGATTGCTGCCAAACACAACATGTTAAATTGTCTATAGTTAGCATGCTAGTTATACAGTTTAAGCACTTACAGTAATGGCCAACATTTAGTTGTATTAGAAAAGGAAAAAATACATGTATGGTTTTCACTAGAATTAAATGAGAGATTATGGTATAATTGCAGAGGACAGTGCCAAGAACAGAACACTTTTGTAAATACAATTTACAAACAATTATGTAGTTATTAAATGTCGTATGTCACTATATAATGCTGGTATATATCTCAAAATAGGGCAACATTGTCAGAATTTTAAAAACATCTGTGAAGTCCGTTTCAGTAATACTTTTACAGTACAGTACTTTTCAACTGAAGAGGTTTGATGGAAATCCAACACTTGTAGACCAAATTTCACATGAGTAGAACAAATTGTCCATGAGGAGATGTTGTTAAAAGTTAACACAACAAAAGTGGCCACAACATCACAATGTTTGTAATGGCTGTGAGTTTACATAGTAACTATACTCATGCATACATGCATAAAATACTACAAAAAGCTCAAAATGGCAAAATACTGGGACAAATCAACAAAATACTCAAATTCAAATATTTGTCTTAGCTATACCTTTAAAAAATAACAGTGGTTTTGTGGAAATCATATTCCAAAATTAAGAATAGATATGCAGTATATTCTGCAGAATGACAAATGAACTTAGTGTCAAAAAGTGAAGAAAGACGTCTAAGACTATGGATTTCCAGGCCTTGAAATGTGGGACTGGTTATAATTGATTAGAATCATATGTAAACATTTGGTGCTTTTAAGTTGCAGTTTTCAGCTGACCATGATTCCTTATGCTGCTGAGCAGGTGTTCAACATGGAGCTAGCGTGACGTGCCCACACAAACAGAAATGTCCGCAGTTCACCAGAAATCCATTGGAGGGCATAAGAAAACATCCATTAAGCAATATAGAGAGGATTGTGAAAATGCAGTCTTTATAACTCCATATAATGCATTCCTTCTCATGCTGGTAAGACTAGGCCTACTCGTCATAGTATAAAATTGTCTGTCAGTAGCCTACCACATGGTGATAGTATGAAGCTTGGGGTAGTCGATGAGGAATGGATTTAATAAACACAGAATACTTCAAGAAAAGGGGGAAAGGGAACTACTGCTTAATTTTTCCTAAACTATTACTTTTTTTTTGCTTCGTGATTGATGTATGTTAATTACATAGAAAATTGTAAGTGACCATAAGGAAATGATAATAGGATGAATTGATGAGGCATCCAGAACTACTTCTGCTAGATGTTTGATGGTCACTGAAAGTAATGTTGTAAGTAAGAGGAGAGTGTGACAGGAAACACATTCTTAATTTACTTATTTAAGTTTATGACTTAATGACAAAAACATTGCTGTCTTGACCTAAGACTATGTTTCAGTACAGTTCAACCTGAAGAGGATACCATATACATATTAAATGATCCTACTTCTTTTTATGTTATTTGCATAGTCGACTGAGAGTTGACCATTGTATTTTACCCATTAATCAGTAAATCAAGGTCAGGTACCATGGTTCCATTATACCTGTGAAATCATTTCACTTTTAACTCCAGTGAACATAGGTTTGGTGACCTTTACTCACTTAAAATCCCATTAATTCTAGCCAGATGAAGTTGCTGACAAAAGCCCATCATTAGGCATGCTCTTATTTTGTCTGCCTGCATGCATCCTTGCATTAACCAATGTAACAGCTAACTACCACCGTAGACGGTTTATAAACAGATGGCTAACCAGCACAGTCAGGATAGCATTCAGTCTAACTGCAATGGCACTTTGTCCTGAAAAAATTTAAGAAATTTTATCTTTTTTTATTTTTTTTTTGCACGGTTTTTCTGTTTCGCTTTAATGACTTCCAAACCTGTGATAATGTGTAAATATGTCTTTCTTTTTTACATTTTTTTTTTTACTTCATCGCATTCTAAACAAAAAATCTTAGGCCTCAGAACATGAGCAAGCTACGTGTTGACACAGTGAGACAAGGAAATCAAAGAGATAAACCAAACAGAATGGCAAGCCAGGATCAAATAGATGAAGACCAAACCATTTCGGATCAAGCAATTTCAGGCACTTTCCTCTGTTACGCATTTACACGGTCTGGCACTGATCTAATAACGCAATCAGGGGCAGAATTATTCCCCTGTGGGTTGTACCACTGTCCTCCATTATTGTCCTCATGCCCATTTTGCCTCAATGTTGTAAATTCCAAACGACACAAATGCAGCTCTAATGCCCAGCCGTGGAAGCTATCCAAGCTCCAGTTTTTTAACAGGAAAGCCCAGTGCGGGCCTCATTGATTACACTAGGCACAGTGTCTGTCCCCCAGCTTAAAAAAAAAAAAAAAAAAAACCTTTTCAACCACAAGGCACTTTGCAGAATATAACAGCCGAGGAATCACCTAAAGATCTATTTTCTTCCTCTCACGTGATCGCTTTATTCATTTTCATTCATATTTTCACCCTGTCACTCTGAAGTTGTGACCAAGACCACATTGTCGGCTTCTTTGGAATATTTAAAAAACGTGGTATGCTTTGATTTTGTGCTCTTGATTGTTGGTAATGCTGCTTGTCTTTGGTACTGAGGTTTTAACGTTACGATCTTAAATACAGTAGGCTGAGACCATGATGACACAAATAGATTGTTTAGTCCGACAGTCAAACATTTAATTATGTATTACTGATTCACAACGGGTATCAATAATGAAGGTTAACCAGAAGCCACAATTTGTTTCCTCTGACATCTACAATCGGCTCTGCTAATGGGGACCTTAAAGGTTAAAGAAGGCATCCTCATAGAAAAATTGTACATGCATATAATTTGAGAGATCTAACAGAAACTTTCAGGGTAAAAATGACAATTATTTGACTTAGGTATTTGTGGACGAATCAATTATAGAAAAATGTTGCATGCACATCATCCCTGTTAAGGACATGGCATTTTCTAAAGCAAGAGAAAAAGACAGGACAGTAAATAGATTGTTCATGCCTGGATTATTTGTTCTGACCAACAACATTCCCACAGCTTACTTTAGCTCAGGCATGAGAGCTTTTTTATTGGTACTTAGCTTGTTGTAGCTTTGAGGATTTCAGCCACGGCTAATTGTTTTCATTAAGGTATTAATTATGATTTCCAAAGCTGTAAACAGCCAGAGCCAAGAATGTGTGTGTTTGCAGGTATTTATTTGTGTCTGTTAATATCATATCTGAACTGCAGAGCACCTATTTTCAGTATATACTGTATCTGGAAAGTGAGTTGTGTCTTCCAATAATAAATGCACCATATATAGTTGTCATGAATGATTTATTTATACAAGGCTATATATAGTTTTATGGTTTATTTTAAGGTTATATTTCAAACACTCAAGTGTCTTATATATCCTACTGAGAAATTTAAGAATGTAGTCTCCACTAACTCTTGGCATGCAAGGAATTGCCTCAAAGTATGCAAGGTGGATTTATTTTTTGCCTCTTGCCATTACTTCACTTTTGGCAAAGATGAATGGTATGGTGACTTTCACACATCTGAAAATTCTACATTTAACTGTCAGACAATGTCCAGTATTCTCTCTGTATGAATGCTCTAGGTTTCTCCCTAAAACTGCCAAACGCATGCAGGTACATTTAGTGGTGCCTGTGGAGTGCCCTTCAATGGAGTCTTTTGGCATCTTGCCTTGACTGTAGTGAATTTGCTGGTTTCCACAAGATTAACCATATGCTTTGAGATCACAGAGAAGCTTAATATATCATATCCTCACATAATATAGTACTATTAATTGAAGGACGAAAGGTGTTAAGTATTTGGGTGAGTTTGCACTGTAAAAGAGAACTTTAAGTGTAAATAGCAAAATTCTACTACTACTACTACTCAATACGCTTTTTACACATAAATGAAACAAACAACAAGCTACAAGCTATAATTACTACCTCAATTTGTATGCCAGTTGAATCAACCTGTCAGTGTTGATGTAAAATGTTTGTAATACCAACATAATATCCTTTGGTGAATATATTAAATAGATTCATTGCACATTGTATTTTTCAAATACCATATATAAACCTCAATATTGTTCAGATCAAGAATTCAGCAAATGCTAGGCTTACTGTACTTGCCATTAGTCATCAGAAAAATAATGAACCTGAATTAACATTTTACTCAAAAGCTTGTGTCGTCTTAGTCTGTCAGCCAGATCTGAGCAATTGTTGTTTTGCCATAAAATAAAGACTCACTGAAGTAAAGGTGACAGTAAGCAGAATAAGTTCCTTTGTGATATAAAATATAAATACATATATTTCAAAAACAGTTTAACATGAAAATCATGGTGTTCAGTATTTCATTAATACACAGCCTAAAAGATGCCAGGTGGACAGTGAGGGGCCAAGCTCACCTGTGCTTTATTTTTATGTCTGCTCAAAGGTAGAATGGAAAGTAGAGTGGAGATAGAAGTCCCTGTAAAATGTCAGAAAAGATATGTGATATGATTTCCTTTAAAGTTCAGTGCCCCATGGGTTCCCTCCTTTCTTTCCTGTCACCTACGGCAGCACCTTTTCTTGAGCAGGAAATGGAAAGTACTGAGAACTGTTGCATCTGTTCATAACGATATTTCATATTGACTATTCATATCGACAGTAACAGTAAAAGAACTTGTGAAGCAATAGGTTTTTTGTAGCATTTTCTTTTTTTTAGCTCTATCACTGTTGAAACCTCAGGCTTGATTTGGTGGATAATTTATTAGCCAATTACTGTATTTTAATCTCGGGAAAATGTTTTTTTTTTCAATCCATTGGTCAAATAACAACGTATCACCAACAGATTTTTACTATGACAATAAAATACACAACAGGGAGCTTGTGCGTGAGTCCATTGTGACTACATTAACCCCTGTGGTGAGTGAGAGCTTTGTGGCTCTGCTGGCAGTCTCTGGGCTGAATGCTCTTACTGGAAGGCATAGTCACGTGGTCATACTGGTCACTGACCAGCAATAGGAACAATAGATGCATTCACATGGAATGATACATTACATTGCTTGAGTTCAATTACATGAAGTGTTGGACCTTTTGGCTTCTGTCAATTCCAAGGCTGATATGTGCTGATAAAGCAGATATATGCTTGACTTCATAGGGTTAGTAATATGTCCAAAATTTCAATACATAGCCATATCAAACAGTGTTGTAATACAGGAAGAATGGCCACATTTGGCACAGCTTCTCAGATGTTTCCTCATACCTGGACAGACGTCCAAAGGACCTTTGCTACGCACAGACTATCAGCTACCATACTCATAAACATACAAGGCCTGGGAGCGGAAAAGAGCAGTCTGAGGCGGAATGCGTTTGGGAGTTAGTGGGCAGCACAGACCCATTCAGTATCCTTTTTAATCCTGAGATGGTACTCTTCATGTTTATGGCTTGACAAGACGTTGAGTTAAAATCTGGTGCTTTGTTGTTCTGAAGCTTTATTCACAAAGTAGGTAGTTTTTTTAGTAATGTTACAACATGTTGTAGAAATGAGCAACACAACCAAAAAGCAGTTCATGCCAGCATAGTTTTAAGTGTCTACACACTGAATCCTCATTGTCACAGTTAAGTCCACATGATTCCTGCCTGATTGTTCAGCCCAGCACAGGCGGGAACGGCTTAGGAATACCCGTGTGCCTTTGGCTTGCTCTAATAGTGCAACGGCAGCAATTTATCACCTGTCTTAACAAACTTGGGAAAACAACTTGCATGCACACAAAGTGAAACCTTTGTAAATATTTTTTCACCCACTACAGCCATTCGCTACAGTGGTGGAGGGCCTCCGTCCTTGAGACCAGAAAAGTAAAATGTGAACGGGTCATGAGCTGACCCAGGATACTTGGTAAATTAGTGAAGATCAGGATTGCATCAAATGCCACATGTATAGGCTGTGCTGCTGCTTCCCAGTCTCGGCTGCTACCAGGCACCCTGATGGATACCCATCCTTCACCTGTTGCTTCTGGTGTATCACAAGTAGAAACGAATGGGAGAGTTCTGTACTCCTGAGATGATTTAGTGCTCTTTATTTAGATGCCAAATAAAGCGTAAGAAAGTAACAACATGATGATAGTTATTCTGAGCTATAGTCACCTTCAGAATGCTTGCTGGAGTGCATGCTGCTCTCCCCTACAGCTCTTTTGATAAAAGCTTGCACGGACAGTGAACAGCAGCTTTGTAAAGGCATAAGTGCTGTACGCTCCCAGCATCCCTCAGACCCGTCACGTCCAGGCAACACGGGTACGCTCGTCCTTGCCTCTCTCTCCTTCACTCACAACGCAGACAGCGCTGCAAATAGAGCACCATACGGAGAGTATTACTCATCCCATTCGTCTGAAAGGACACTTGGCAAGTGCATTTGTGACATTTCATTTACAGTTTTATGGATCGATGCCACGGTAGGATGTTATCAATGCACGCTTAATATACAGTATAGGCTCAGTGAAAATAGGACGTGTTATATAATGTTCCATAACGACAGTACATAAGTTTAATAAGTTTTGACAAGTTTTCAAAGTCAGCAAAGTTTTGGCTTTTATCGTATTACGTATTCACTAGCAGAGATGAAAGTTACGCCTTGTAATATTGCCCTTCCATAGATAATTTATAATAGCTGCAACTGTAGTATTGTGTCTGTACCAAAATCATCTGAATTTTGAGTAGGTCTGTAAGTTGATATCCCAGGCAACTGATGGACTCACTTGTAGAGTAATTCAGGAAAAAATGCCCAGGTCACAGCTGAAACTCAAAAATTAGGATGGTGCTCAGTCCATATCCAGATCCAGATGTGAAATGGAGTTAAAAAAAAAAATAGATCACTTAGAACAACAACGAGAGGCTAGCCCTTCACCGTTTATTCTTTGATTTTGAGAAATTTTTAATATATAACCAGCAGAAGAAAAATCCCAACATTTTGGCAACATGTCAAATGTGGTTCTAGGGTGTTTTGTCAAAAAAGTCAACGTCCATCACATCAATCTTTTCAATTAAATTAAGGAAATGTCAATACCCTTTGAGAAATTAAGGGATTTATGTCCAAACATAATGAACGTGGGCGACTGTTATTTGATGAACCATAACTATCCATGTGAAAATAATATGATGCATGAGAGTTTTAAAATTTCACAGTCTGAAACTGTGATATGTGACCCTGACGCCAAACTTCTGTGTCTACTGATACTGTGGCATCAAGAAGTGTAGTTACTATAAGAATAAACCTAGCTAGTAAATTGAAGAAAGAATTACATTTAATTCATTCTGACATAGTTTTTAATAAATTCAGTAACCTCAACACATTTGATGATACGCACATTATGCAAAACTGTAATAGTGACATTTGTAGCAACTAAATTCTTTACTCAAAGGACCTAATGCCAAAGTGGTTCAAAAGAAGTCAGTTAAGATTAGACTTTGTTTATTAAATTTACTCATGTATCCTTATAATAAATATAATGTATAATGAATAATGCCATTTGTTGTCTATGTAGGTAGGTGCTGTTGGGTCCCCTCTTGCAGTCACGGGCCCTGTTTAGTCACAGCACATAATCAGAGTAGCTGTTCTGCATTAATGCCAGTAGTTTTAAGTGGTGATATTCAGAATGTAGGTCAGTGTGCCGTATCACATATCTGGGCAGGCTTAACCTTATACTTGGTGAAGGAAAACACAATCGTTTTTATTGACAGATGTCATGAAAGTATTCACTGCTTTATTTTAAAGCCAAGGGGCAAGAACGCAAAGGTTAACCGAACACAAAGGTTAGCTTAGCCACATATATCTGAGCAGAATGAAGAAAATAAGCAATAGGACAAGGCTTCTGTGTTGGCTTAGTGGGTGGGCATGCCCGAGCACAGAGGTCTTGTGACTGTGGACCTCCCTGCTCCGAGGCCCCTTAATGATCAGGATCTGTAAGCAGTCTTAACCTCTTTGGGAACCAAATGAATCCCTATCATGCTAAATGCTGGATTGTTTTTGGGCAGATAGCGGAAAAGAAATGGCAAAGCACTTGACTCGGTAAATAAACTCATTAAGGAAAGGGGATTTCAAAAACTACTGCACAAACAATGTGTAATTGTATTTCCTTCTTAATATGAACATATTGGATTATTTGCATTTGATTTCAACCTTGAATAAATCAACTAAATGGCCTGTTGCACCAGCTCCTGTTTTCGTCCTTTACTGTAGCTTTTCTGTATTGTATAAGTTCAGAGCTTGTGGTGTCCAGAATATGTCAGGTTTCAGAATATGTCAGGTTTTATAGTATGCAGAAGAGTCAGCATTGCACACTATCAGATGCCAACACACAAGGGGTTTACCTACCTGCCAAAGTCCTCATCTGCCTCTTAATTGGATGAACTGGATGAACCTCAATGGACAATTGCTTTCACATTGGTCTTGCACTGTTACTTTCACTTTTGTCATAAAAAGATCATAAAAAAACGTATGTGAGAGAAAGTCAAAGTTGTGAGCAGCTTGGATTCAGGTATTTTCAAAAAACAATGGGTTGGCACCTTTGTTTGTTATTACCATCCATCCTTGCAGATACATGATATCCCACCAGACAAACACATGTGTGTGTCTTATGTCTTAAACTATAAGTTGTGTTAAGTTTTCAGTTCGGTGATGGAGATGTAAAATTTGTTGTAGATTGAAAAGAGTCTTCAGCTTTTTAGGAGCTATGATGGAATGCCCATGTTTAGTCCTGCTTTTTCAGGACCATTACACCAAAGAGACACTAACAAGGCAGAAACGTCTTTTGATAACAGTTGGTGCACTTGGAAACAGGGCAATTGACTTAGGCAATCGACTAAAAGGTGTGTATGAAAGTTGTAGCTAAATTCTAAGTCCCTGCAAAACACGGTCTTAATATAGATAGAAGCAGAATGTGCAATGGGATCATTCTTTGTGGATATGTTGGAGCAACAGGAGGCAGTATAGTGGAAGAGTCAGCCTAAGTGCCTTGTTGTGCCACAAGCCTTTTCAGAAATGGATTAAGTGGCATTATCCAATCGTTTCCCATTGCACAGGATTTGACTATATTTATCAAACCTAAAATATTTGAGACAGGCATCAGTGACCTACACAGACACTGCCCCACAGCCTCACCGACTATTTATAGGGAAATTCCACTATGGAAAAATATGACAAATTGCATTCCATAAATAAGCTGGGAATGGTGGAAAAGAGCACATGGTAGTCTCAGAAGGCCTTGTGAGAGTTTCTCAGGCTGTGCAACGGGGTCTTGTGTGCTACGCTGGCTTTCCCGCCCGACTCTCTTCTCCCACCGATCTGCCGCCCTCTGTTTCAATCCTGCTTCTCTTGGATTGGACAATGAAAGCAGGCGGACGAGCCTTGGGTAAAAAAATCGCCATGCACTTGATTGTATTCATCAAAGTCCCCCTGCACTGTGAATAAGAAAAATTTCTTGTTTGTAAAGTGCCTTTGTTGGCAGTAGACAGAAGATGTATGAAAGTCCTAACAAAGTGAGACATGATTAAGATGAAACTCATTGTATGAATTAAATTAGTCTCTTAAAAATTTCACCACAAATCTCAAATTAAGTTGCTTATTACCTTGGCTGCAAAGCTGTTCTTTTTTAAAAAAAAAAAAGGTAACTAAAATCACAAGCTAATCTGAGGTCTTTTGTGGTTTTGTAACTAACCTCCTGATATTCACCCTGCATACAAAGCACAGAATCTGTTGTTCAATCTTTTCATTTCTTTGTGCCAATTATATTTGCAAATTGTGTTATTTTCCATTATGTTTTTTAAAAAACCATGATCATTGAAGACAGCCATACGCAAAGTTAGAAGACAAACAAAGGGATATCAACATTCCAATTAAACATAAGTTATCATGATTAAATAAATAAGCATAAATTGTAAATGGTTCATGTTTTGAAGGCATACAAGAAAACTGGAAAGAAACTGTTTTGTTTCAGGGAGTAGTGAGTATTCATTCATCACATTTTTGTTTAGGGAAGTGTACATTTTTCTGTTGTGAATCTGGTTCCTTGCTTTTCAGTATAGCTACCTATTAAGGAACTATGTTATACATTTGATTTTCCTGGACGCTACCCTGAATTAAAGAATTCAGAGTTTACTCTGTAAGCACTCAAAAGGAGAAAGGGCAATGCTTTGACATGGTCCATGAGACGCAAGGCACCCCGTCTGTATAGAGATACAATTGTAATGTTTCCTGAATATGATTATTAACATATTTTTGTTTCCCAGGATATGTTTAAACTAATTTATAGCTACTGTATGCTCTGAAAATACCCAGTAGCATTGTACTTTACTTAATGTAACTTAATGTAATATTGTAACCCATGAAAGTTGCTCTGTCAATGATGTCATGTAAATTTTCAGTTTGAATGGTGCATCACATGGAAGACTAGAGTTGAGAGACAGTGGCCAAGAGTACCTAAAATGCACTGCATATCCATAGCCAGTTTAGGGCTCTTGCATACTATAATATGCAGTTTTGTTGTAATTAATTATGTATATTGTGATGTCTTTTTAAGATGATATGGTAGTCGTCAGAAATGCATTATCCACTTTCACGTCTGGATCCCTCAAGTGACACTGCAGAGACAAGGGAGTTTTCTGAAACAGAGCTGTCTCTGTAAGAGGGTTGGTAACGTATACATATACATTTAAATTTTTTCGAATTGCAAAGAATTGTTACACTTTGATATTTTGTCTATGTAGTGTTTATTCTTAACGCCACTGTTTACCCAAAAATTCTGATTTTGTGAGACTTGAACCCGCTGTGTCCTTTACTCTGGGATATGGGGTACAGTTCCTTTGCTTTGTCAGCATGAAGCTTTGAACATTTGCTCAGCTTCCTGTTGCTCTGGCCTGTGTGCATGCGAATAGCTGCATCAGGGCTTGGCTTCGTCACCCCTCGGAAGAGTGGGCCCTGGAGTGTGATGCGCTGGGAGTCTCCTGGGCCTGACTGACAAACCCGGTGCTGTGGGCGCCAGTGGCGACGTCCACAGATCCATACTCTCCAAGGCCGTGCGCTGTTCATTCAGCTCCCAGAGGCCAGAGAGGTCAGGCCCCGAGAAGAAAAAACGGGGCCGCAATTATAGCAGCCAAGGAGCTATGAATAAACAGTGCGTGTTTGTTTTGAGCATATTTTTGGAAGAGATTAGTCGCATTTTCCTGTCCTCCTGCTTTTTTTGTGGGAAAGTGGAAAGTATGCAGTCATCTTGTGGGACAGTGAGACAAAGAGATTTAAACCAGAACTCTGCGTGGCTGAGCAGAAGTCACATACACATATGCTGTTCAGGCACGGAGTGCATCCACTCAAGCTCCCTTTCTGGTAGAGACTTTACCGGAACTGTGGGTGTTAGGTCAGGTTCACATGTGCACATTTTCTTTGACGTGAACTTCAACTGGTCTGTTGTACTGAAGCTCTGTGGTACATGTGAACGACCAGCAACAAAGTTTGCAAAGAAGCAAAACATGGCTTACAGTTTCAGCTAACATTACCCAAGTGATGTACTTTTCCTTCTTAACTCTAGGACTACTCTCCTCTGTTTTTGTGGACACAAATCATTCAAGGTCAAAATTACAACTAGATGCTCTGAGTTTGAAGGTAATATCCAATACAATCTTGAACTGTATATGTGAATAGGCCCATCAAAAGAACACAAAAGCGAGATAAGTTTCCTTTATAGAATATATTAATTACACTTTATGAAAGGCCTGGCTCTTTTTGACATGGCTCTCAGATACCTGCTGTGATTAATGGTTTTAGTCTAGTTTCTAGGAATATTTTTTTTTAATGCATGCTCTTACCTTACATGATTAAGTGAAATACCCATATTTCATCTATAGGCCAAATTATTGTATAAAAATATTTCTTCACCTGTCCCAAGGCCTTACCTTTAGTTAAGGAAACAATGCAGTCCAACTGCTTTGCAGAACGTGTGACTTAAACACACTGCAATCCTATAATCAAGGTCTTAAATCAATTTAATTTTGACATGGTATTTTATTTGGAGATTAAATGTTATTTAAGACTTTAAATATTCCGTTGATGTTGCTATTTTTATGTAGGAGAAATTCAAGACATCCTTCCCATGTCTCTGACTACACTTGCTGTTGGTATCCCAAAGCAGGGTTGCCAGATCAAGAGGAACAATTTTTCCCATAGTATTTTTCATAACAAGGCTATATTCCATCAATATTTATCTTATGCCTCATCAAACTGCCAACTGTGGTAAATGTTAGTTGATTTCAACAGTCCATGCCAAGAGAATTCCTTACAGCACAGGGTCATAGAGTTCATGCTCTTAAGGCTAGGCAGAACCTGAGAAGCATTGCACTTAGCATAGGTACAGAATCTGTCTAATAGTGGATGTAGATTTTTAGGTTTCAGTGTAGAGATAATTGAGCACTGAATTTGTCCTCTCTGAACACTTTGGAAACGGGTAATATAAGCAGAATTTTACAACATAAGATTGCATAGGAGTCTGCTATACAACAGCACCCTCAGATGTCCAGAACCAGCTTATATGGGCAAGCCATGCCTCTAAATAAACAGAAGTTCTAAATTAATTCTAAACCATTATTGAATGGAATTATTGCCCAGGTTTTGGATGATTCTGGTCTATTTCTAATCCTGCAAGGATGTCTAGGAAATGAGAATGTTGCACTTCCAACTCCAGGATAAAATCTATGTTGATGAAAATTTTAAATAAAATAAAGCAAATGCATGGGGAAAACATAAAGGTCAAATCAACTATTCTGCAATTAATGCTTTGATATTTATTTTATTAATGTGCTTTTACAAGGTATATATGCAGTGGTGCTGTTGAAAATCTAGTGTAGATTTTTAACTGTAAGCAGTATAGCCACAGCTCTAAATGTGTCCTTCCTATTCAGTCTCCTTCTGTTTAAGGGTCCCAGGGTATATTTGAGGATGTTGAAGTGAAATATCTAACTGACCACCAAGCAGGCTAGTCAAATATCAGAGGTCACTATACATTTAAATGCTTTTACACTGCAGCAGGTAAGCATCCTTTATCTATAGCCTTTGGTTTGAAGGAAAAGGCAAACTGAAGAGTATCCGGTGGAAACTCATCTCAGCTGTCAGTGTCTTTGTTGAAAGTCCTGTCATAGGCTAGGTCAGCTACACAAAGGCTGTGTAGAAGGATATCATCACCATGTATGCCAAGAGTTAAAGTGATTGTGAAGATAGCATAGAATTTAGAGATATGAGGGAAGAGAGAGAGATAGGGAAAGCAGTTAAGTTTGAATTGTCTTGTAAGATGTATGGGCCTTGGCATGCTATGGTGCCCTTTATACTGTATAACAGTACATTTCCTGTTGGCATTGATGACAATCACAATAATGTACTACTTTATCCTAAAAATATGCATGAATAGATGATAAGGTCATATTGAATAATATTGGCATCAATAGGCTATTTTTGCATATTTGGGTTATAATCATATTTATGATAATGTGATTTATGATTTGTCAAAGAGGATACTAACTGACCAACAAGGGCAAACTGACATCAAATCAGATCAAATTATTTCATTTCAACCATGGAAACTTCCATTTCTAAGACATCAAACTGCTTCAAATGTAACAGATGAAAGGTATAATGGAAGATTCATGTTTGTTCACCATAAAATCAACTGCCATTTGAAAAAGAAAAAAAGCATGCCACGCCCCGTTGATTCCATATTTTTCTCTTATGTGATTTCTATACTAGAAAAACATCTAAAACTCCTGCTGGCAAAACACTTCAATGCAGAATGGGTCTTTTTGGTGATGGCATTAGCCAAGCACATGAGCACACTCTTCCATAGCACACCATCTCCTTTCAAAGGTACTCTTACTGTGAGGGACACAAATTGATTGCATTCACTAGAAAGTAGTGTAATGGGGTTGCATGATTAAGAAATGTCATTGTGTGAAATGTTTTTTGATTTTTCCCAAAAAAATTTTAATTCTCTCGATGTTCATACAGCGCTCTACACATAGAACCACTTGGTTAAAACAGAGACCAGATAAATGTGTTCATTTAATGTTCATCTCGACATACTTTAGACTGACCCCGATTGTTCCTGTGAGTTTAACCTTTATTTACTTTATCTGATTCCTGTCAGTAAATACATACCACATGACATACCACATGAAAGGTGGAAAGTGTGAATTCCAATCAAAGATCAAAGGGGAGTCTTCGTCTTTGTTAGTATGACTGACACTTCCAAGCATGGTATCGCAGACCTTATTGAGACAGACAATTGTTCTTTTAGTGTGTGAGTTAGAAGCGTGACTGGGGTTATTTGAGAACATCAGAGGCAAGGTGTACTTTTCCTGGAACTTTGGAGTACCAAGAACAATGTTGATCTTTACCTGACTAATCAGATTTACTTGGCTTTGAAAGGTTTGTCTTTTGGGCTTTTATTGTAGGGAGTGGCTGAGTTGTCTGCTTGCCATTGTCCCAGTTTCCATGTCTTTTTTTTCCAGTCATTGACCAAGACTTTGATACAGATGACCTTTGAAGATCAAGCTTCAGGCCAGCCCCTGTGCATGCGGCAATGTCTTGGCTTCAAAGTGCTATAAAACTGCTGATGGCAGAATTCGGTCTCAAAGCTTCAAAGATCTTGTGGAGTCAAGATATGATTTTTCAATTTCCATATTAAATACACAGCAGGGGTAAAGATAAAAAACAGTGCGGTTTAGTTTTTTATTTTGTTTTGTACTACAAAGTACTAGGAATGCCGGTGATCAACTGGTTAATCTTTTTGCAGTTACATACTGCCTTAACGATTAACTCTAAACAAAAATTACAATTATCATAAAGTAGTACATGGAAAATAAGAAGCGTATCGTGACAGAGCTGGCCAATGCTCTACACATAAATTAACAGAAGGAGTAAAACTTACATAAAACAGTAATTTATTACCAAAAAAAAACCAACAAAAAAACCCCACACCCAAACACAGGCAAACCAGTCTACAGCCACATAAAATGACTTCCAAAAGTCTGAACCTCAGCAAGCCTAATTAGGGTAGGTATGCCCAGTTAACTGGTTCGCAGACAGACAAGACAATTAACAAAACAATTAAACAATTATTAAATAATCAATTAAGATAAACATGAAACCTGTTTCAGTTGAAGTTGATTGATTAAAGTGCTTATATTACAAGATGGAAAATGGACAATATGAGGATCCTCAATTTACACAGTTGGACATCCAAATAACCAATTTAACAATTAACATTTAACACTTAGTCTGTTGGGGTGGGGTGAAGGGCTGCTCCTTCACTCATATATCTTGAATTCCAGCAAAGTGAATGATAATCAGTGACACGTATGTCGTTACATTGTCCTTGTTACTCCTTGCAGAGACGAGGACTATGACTGAGTGGACCATTCCCTGAGCTGAAAAAGAGACTGGTCATAGTGTTCCTTGGTGTGAAGGAGAGCCTTCACCACCTTTCCCTGAGTGCTAATTGTCAATTGTGTATTAATAATTGGTTAATTATGTGCATGTGTTGGCAATTTGTTTGGGGAGCCAGCAGATAGGATAATGAGCCACACCATACTGATTGAGACCTGATTAAATACAGGTGTGGCTGGGGGGTAGGTAGAGGCTCACTTTGTTTATGCTTTTTGTTCTTTTGGGCTTGTTTATTGGAGAAGTATCAGCCAGCTTCTCTACAGTTGATGAAGACTATGTTCCACTTCTCATGTTTTAACAGCATGTGATTCTAAATGAGTCAAAAATGACTTCAGAGAAAATTGCCCATCACAGTAAGGTGCTGCACATTGGGTTCTTGGAAAGTAACTGGTAATGGATTCACAAAGACTGAATACTGGGTTGCATATAATGCTTTTTCCCCTCCTGGAACACCTGCACCTGTCTTTATGCATGTTCATTTTCTGTGATGTCACCTGAGATGCATCCGGAAAGTGGTTTGCGCTGTGCCTTAAAGATGTTAGAATAACAATGTAGTATTTTTGGCTGTGCTGCAGAGTATTCTGAAAGTGTAGCAGTGACATGGACGGCATGGATTGTTTATTGCATTAATCATATTTGTGAAATATTGCACACCATTTCCTGAGAGAAATAATTTTAGGAAAATGAATATTTCACAAATGCCATCAACTACTGACAGTTCACACGTTGCAGTGTTATAACAAACTCGTGTATCTTATTGAGGCCTTTTTTTCCCCTTTCTAAGACTTAATGTTTAAATTCAGGCTATAATTGACTGAAAGTGAACTTTTTGAGAAAAACTGGCTGGCAAAAAGCCTCTTTTATAGTAACATAACTAACATAACTTGCCTTTATTGCCCTTTTAAAGGAAATTTTTTTTTTTTTTTTTGAGAACTCCTTCATTAAATGCATTTATGTAACAGTTCTTTAAAGGATTAATCATAAGCATGCCTGGCTGCACAACAATGGTGATCTTCACATGTAAAAATATATTTTAAGATACACTGTCATCCTGATTTAGAGATTTTGTTGGACTTAAAGAGATTGGAAGAGTGTATTCTAATAAAATGTTTGTGTGGCTTGACTTTTTTCACTTTATTTCAGCTGTCCTTTAATCAAAGTGCTATAGTGTTAATATACCAAGCAGTTATTTACATATTAAAATAATTTCTATTTCTTGACCTCTAAAGTCAATATTAAGTGCCCACTCAAACAGAAAGGATGTCCTAGTCTAGCTAGCAAGGTGAATATTGCCCCAGTTCCATTAAAGCTTGTGCAATAGGGCAAACCAGTATACTGGGCACATCCAGCCACACCTACCAGAAAGGTTAATTACAATGACAGAGGACCTAACGGTGGCATAATTTTTGTAAAATAGTTTTCAGTCTGCCAATAGATGAAGTCTCATTTGAAAATGATCTTTATTCTCTACTTACTGATAAAATAAAGGTTATTAGGCTTATGCCATAGTATTGATCTCATCTTTAATGTACCCCGCAGTAGCTCCATTCTACACAACATTCTTCCATGAAACCATCTCTCTCTAAAGCTTCTTCCAATATGGATTTATCAGTAGTTTCAATAAAAATGTATTCTTAATTCATATTAAAAAAACATAGCTTTAATGCAATATGTAGGCTAATATTGGAGTGGCAAATATGGCTGCTATGGTTTGACCCAGTCAGGGCTGGGGCAGGGGAAATGGGATTCTGTACAGTGTGTTGTAGCAATACGCAGTGTCTGTATAGGACTGGATGAGCCTGGTGATGGATGTGGGTCACCAATGGCCAAGGCCCATTCAATGTGCGCACACTGATGTGTCTTCAGTTATAGACGGAAGGGTTACCGGTGGCCACATGTCTCTCTACAGAATGGGGCCACAGAGTCCCAGGCTTTCGGTATTTAGACCATGCCTATCTGCATTTAAACAAGTAGCTCCAAGACAATCAGATCACACAGCAGTCACTTCAGTGAGAATATCGCCCAAGTGGAATGGAAACTTCATTTCAGGTCTAATATTAGCCTCCCCTCTGGAAAATTCCTTTTAAATGATCACAAGCTGAGAATAGGAAAAGAATTTGTTTAGCGTTTTGGTTGACAGTATTCACAATGAGGATTTTTAGAGCAGCGCGTCGAGGGTCCTGGGAAAGCATGGGTGGGTATTTCTGAGGGAGGCTGGGCACTTTGTTATCTGTCTGGTCGGAGGGCCTCTTTATGTGATGTCTTGCTTTTTATCGTCAAGATATTTTGGAAAGCTCAGCACTAGCACATGACTTTATTGCCCAGCTATGAAAAGCATGGAGCATGGAGACCTGTCATAAGATTACCCAGCTTTGTGTTTCCTTAATGAAGCTACTGTAACTTTTTACTTTAAAATCTGTATTCCTTCTTGCAGTCAATCCCGATACACATCATTAAGAACATTATCTGTGTGACACCTACAAGTATCTTCTGGAAATTCAGTCTTGTCTGACACCAAGTGAGCCATATTAGGTTGCTAGCTTCTGGATCTGCAACTGCTGAAACACTGTGTCAATCTGTTTTCAGGTAAATCCCACCTGGCAATTGTCCAGAGGGTGAACAATGAGGGGGAAGGTGACCCTTTCTATGAGGTCCTGGGAATCGTCACTTTGGAGGACGTCATTGAAGAAATCATCAAGTCCGAGATCCTGGATGAGACAGACTTGTATAGTAGGTGCCCAACAGCAAGCTGTCATTTTATTGACCCCATTGCAAGATATGCTGACCAGATCACTTTCCTAATGAAGTTTATCTGAGTAAAATGCAACCAAGCAGCAAGTGCAAAACCACTTTGGCCCATGATTGTTTTCCCTGTCTGTTCATTCATTTAAATGGTAGTTGCTTGTTGGTTTGCTAATGTCGCCCCTTTAACTCTGTCAATAACTGACCCTAATCTATCAGAAAGAACATTCTACATAGCACTCAGTATCCCAAAAACTGAAAGTTTCCACAGTATTTGTCACAATTAGAGTGTGAACAGTTTAATAAGGAGAGACCTAGAGACCTCACTGTGCCAGCACAAAGCACAAGTCCGTGACAAGCTCAAACACATGCTTTTGCTAGGTCCAACTGAATTGCTGATAATGGAAATTTACGTTTAGTTTTGTTCTGTATTTTTTCTTACTTTGTTTTCCCCTGGTGCTAAGGGAACTCTCAGTGCAGCTGGATATGTAAACAGGACAGCATGGAGTGTGTATCTGATTACGTAACAGACATGTCGTGCCAGTTGTTAACCTCTTGACTAGATGTTAATAATTTTGGAGGGTGACTTTCTTGTGCAGCCTTCTCTCCTACAGCTGCTATAAGTGTAAAAGGCAAAGAGTGACAATTCCGACCTAAGAAAGGGGTCCTTCTCACTGCTATGTATCTGAACAAAAGGAGTAACTGATGTCGGGATTCTCGTGACTAATTATAACATATAGCATAGCATAGTGGATGACCGCTTAAAGAGTAACTTACCCTTTTGTTGGTGCTTATTTTCTAACTCTAAATACATGGCTAACAATTAAACTGGTAGGGTTTCCCCTTGATTAGATAGCATTGAAATTCAATAGGAGTCATTGCTGAGGTGTGTTGTCTCTCATTTCTCTTGATGCCCCCACCCCCGATTTTCCTGCAGCTGACAACAAGACAAAAAAGAAAATCACCCATCGGGAAAGGAAGCAGGATTTCTCGGCCTTCAAGCCCACAGACAATGAGATGAAGGTTAAAATATCACCTCAGCTTCTACTGGCTACTCTGCGTTTCCTGGCAACAGGCAAGTGTTGTGTATTACTGCTTGAATTCCCCCAGTGTGCCGGCCTGGCTGTTGAGGGGTTAGCACTGGAAAGGCCGCAGGCCTCCGAGAGAGGGAAGCACAGGACGCCTGCGGGCTGCATTAACCCAAAAAAACACATTCATGTACATGCCTTATTCCTCATGGTGTCCTAATTAATGGGTTTGGTTCTTCCACTCGTTAAAATTATAGTTAAGATTCTCCCCGGTGTATGTATCAAATGGCTCAGAGGGAGTGTGATTTTGTCACGGGCAGTAAAAGTTAAAACGCTGGTTAACGGCCAATGCTACGAAGGGATGATTAGACAAGGGCTGGGATTTCGGCAGAACTTTGACCCAGGGGCTAATCATGAATTAGAAACCTGATACTATTAGCGTGCTTAATTTGTGGTAAAACAGTCAGCCAACTTACAAGAAAACACGCAAAGGACTTTTTCCAGTACGTGAGAGGCAGGTTGCGACAGAATTCTCTTTGAATTTCGGCCCGCGCTCAGAGAAACAAAGCTCCCACAAGATTGCCCATAAGATTGAAAGCCATGTTAGTTCACTACATAAAGCATCCTACTTCATTGTCTTAATGCATTTTCAAGAATGTCCTATGACTCTGTTGATCTGGCTGATGTCAAAAGCTTGACAACTGAAAGCAGCAAACAGCAGAATGGCAATGTGCAAAGATTGATAAACGGGGCATCTTCTTTATCATGGACAGAAGTAGAGCCCTTCAGTCCCGCTCAGATGTCCGAGAAGATCCTCCTCCGCCTCCTCAAACACCCCAACGTCATCCAGGAGCTGAAGTACGATGAGAAGAACAAGAGAACGCCTGAGCACTACCTCTTCCACCGCAACAAGCCTGTGGACTACTTCATCCTCATCCTCCAGGTCAGCCTACAGCCACCTGCTACACTGGGGCTTCAGACCTGTTGAAACACACGGGGGGGGGGGGTTTACAGCAGCTAAGGTGCACTTAAGCGTGACATTTTTCTTTGAGCCTAATACAACCACAGTCTGCTTAACGCAGAATGCAATCTGTGCGACAGTGGTGATTTCCCAAGAACACATATTCAAAGAGGTGCAGTCCTTTGAATCCTCATCGAGGCCAGTTTTTTCCATATTTTAAAGCAGCGTCTCAGGTGTCAGATCTCTGAAGAAGACCCCTTAAAATCATTTTACATTGTTGGCATATTTATTGTTGTGGGGGTTTTCAACAGGGATTTGTCAGAAATATGTACCGTCAAAGACATCAAGGGTTCTGCAAGGCATTGTAACTCTTGCACATGTTCACAGATATTGGTGAAGACGCTGACAGAATGTAACCAAGTTTGTGTCACAGCAGGCATTCACTAAAAGGCAGGGCAGGAGAAGTAACTCCATAGCACATAACACTGCTCTTAAGGGGTAGGGAGGGTTCTGTCTTTTGTATCTTAAAACGTAATTAAATTTCTACGGTTTCTCACTAAACTACACAGATTGGGTTCAGTCACAAATGTGTGCATGCACAGAAGTTGTGCATGCTGCTGTACCTAACAGAAACAAAGATAATGTTGTTTCATAATACCTCAAAAGTGCATAGAAGGAGGTGTGCACTTTTGGCATTTGGCTTTTGCCAGCAAAGATGATAACACGGACCATTACGCCCCTATTCCTAATTCCCATGTCATTATAATGAAGCATAAAAGGACATCACTGTGGTATTAACATTAAAACCTAGTAACTAGCCAGATGTGGTCTTAAGTAGATGTAGGGTGAAGCAAAATTATCCTGGCACAAGTATTTTTTTTTTTTTTATTGTAGATTTGACATTCAAAATAAGAGATCATGTGGAAATGTTTATAAATGTAAATGTTTATAAAAGTAAATATGCAATATGTATGTACTATAAATATGTAATCAACTGTAAGTGGTGAGATAATAGCTAACATTACTGCTGTAGTGGAGCCCAAACCACAGAACGTATACACTGTGCACTCCCGCATTGTTAGTGGGCCATTATTATGAGTTTTGTGTCGTTTAAGGTCAGCTGTGTCATCTGCACACACAACATCTTCAACTAAAACACCAAAGATCTCTTTTGTTAATGTAGCGATGCTGTGTGAATGCATCTGTTTTTTTCCAGTCATGGATAGGGCTGTGACGATAACCGCATCACCGCAACACTTTATTTATTTTACTGCTGTCAATGTTAACGCTCGTTCGCGATTAATCTGGAAACTTTAACGCGTTAATGTTTGAACGCAAATTAATCACATTATCAAGTTTGACCGCAACTTCCTTCCGTAATTCCAGTGCGGATATTTACCTGGCTGAATTACTGAAAGGCGTGGCAAACGCAGATGTGCTCAACGGCAAATTTCGTTTTAACCCTTTCGCATGTAATTTAGCAGGTAAACCGCTAAATCGCGGTAATTTGTTGCTTTATTACCTCGGGAAGAAAAATCATTACCGTCACAGCCCTAATCATGGAGAATATATTGACTTTGGTGGACATTCAGCATTAAGCAGAAGCCCCAATGCATTTCATCATAAAATTTGGGTAACCGGTTAAAAGCTCAGCTTCTTTTGCTTAGTTTCTTACCAAATTTGAATGGAGTGGCATTGAAATGAATGAAAATGCTAAATTGCTGAATGCAAATTGCAAGAAATGTTACAATTGCAAAAGTTGATGAGGACATACAAGTTAACAAAGTCAGGAGTTGACAGAGTTATAGGTAAAAAGTAGAATGCAATATGTAATACTAAGAAATTTTAAAGGCCTGGCGGTTTTAGGACCTGTTCTATACTTCCTGTTTCTTTGCATTCTGCATTTTCTCTTTGAATAGTGCATGATCCTACACCGGTCGGAGTGTGGCATTATGGTTGCCAACTGAGAGTAACAAGAGTATTCCAAGCACGGGGGAAATGTGAACCTGAACCTGTACTCTCCCCCTGTCCATTCACAGGGGAAGGTGGAGGTGGAAGCGGGGAAGGAAGGGATGAAGTTTGAAGCAGGGGCCTTTTCTTCGTATGGCGTGATGGCCCTCACAGCCTCTCCAGGTAACGCATGACTCGTGCTGCGTCTTTGTAGATCTCCCCCCCCAGGCATACAACTGTAGCAACAGCCTGGCCATCAGGGTGATGCCATCCTTCAGAATTTAAACAGAGGGGAGGAGCCCATGGTGACCCCTGGGAACAGAAAAGCAAAGCAGAGGCGGTGCTCAATGTGTGAGGGGCGCCTGTGGCTCGCCAGAACGTATAGAGCCCGAAGCATGTCGGTGTCCACTGGCTTGTTGTGCCCTGTGTTAGCTTGCTACAGTTCTTTTCACGGCTCACAGCTTCATTCACTTTCTTTTGTTCATTCACAAACTTTCATTCGCTCGTTTGTTTTTAGAGACATCTGCTGATGAATTTTGAGAATTGCACCTCTCTCAGGAGCGGCGTTTCAATCCTTAAAAAGGAGTACAAAGTGATGTGGAACAAAGTTAAGCTTGAGAAGCTAGAATAATGCATGAGCAGCTCTTAGACGACGCAGTCTATAGTTATGTATTGTTGGTCCCTCCAGTCTATGTAGATGGCTTCCAGTGGTTATAGTTTGGTACTTGAACTGTTTATTTTCATTGGAAGGCTTTTGGAAGCGAGGGCGAGAAGGAGGCTGTTCAAAATCTCATCAGAAATTTGCTGTGTGTTCGTTTCAGCAGAGCAGTCTTTCCTGCCTCAATGCCCGTACACGCTCCGTGTGAGGGTTGAGGTATTTAAACCGTTAAAAGTGTGAGGTTACAGCAGGGGCCCTGTGAGCATGCGTGATTAGCTGGGGCCTCTGAACGCGCGGGTGTGGCGCCTGCGGGCGGTTTGGGGACGAGTGCAGCATGCAGGTGTGGGCGAGGGCGCACTGAGCTCCTCAGTGCGGAGCGTGTTGCTTCCCACCGGTGACAGTTTCTCCCTCCGTGTCCCTCTGTCCCCTTCTCTCCAGTTCCTCTCTCCCTGTCTCGCACCTTCGTGGTCAGTAGGGCTGAGTCACTAGCAGGATCTCCAGGTACTGTAAACCTCTTCACCCCTCTGCCTGCGTCTCTGTGCCCCTGCTGTCTGTCTGTCTGTCTGTCTGTCTGTACATCTCTCTGTCTGTCCTGCTTCTCAATACATCTGTCCTGCATCCCAATATACAGTCATTCATTCGGCACAGCCTGCAGGGCAGCGGTTAGGGCACTGAATTCTAGATCTGAGGAGTGCAGGTTTGAACAGTTCTGTTGTATCACTGAACAGTCTGCCTCACTTGGTTCTGTCACAGCTGTACTCTGAAAAGGGTGCCAAACAGTAGGCATTTGAAGTCGCCGTAGATGTTGATGATTACATATTAATATCATGCTAAATGTGTTACATAATCACAAGTAAATGTCACATAGCATCTAAAAATATTCAGGTGATTTAGCAATCAATACATTGGCATCTTGGAGATGAGTTGTTTTCACATTTTTTCACAAATAATTGTATTTATGTGTGATTATTCTAAGCATGTATTTAAACTGAATATCTGTCGTGATGAACTGTTTCTGAAGCCAGGGTAAATTGTAACAGCAATCAGTGTTACTACAAAGGGGCCTCACTCAGCATTAGAGGGTTTTTTTCCTTTCCGGTTTGAAATGGGCATCTGGGCCCACTGCTGCGGTGTGTGTGTGTGTGTGTGTGTGTGTGTGAGCGTAGAGTACAGCCCCGCAGCCTTCCTGACAGAACCCTCCCACACGCGCGGCCCCTGTAAACAAGCGCACGAATTAGCGCAGCCCGCCGAGCCCGCGTGAGCACAGACGCCCTCGGTCCGCCGGCCTCTTAACGGCCTCCCACTCCCAGAATTTTCCGACGGCCGGATTGCGTCGGGCCCGCCCCCCGGCCCGGCCCCCCCAGGACCGCAGGAAGGTAGTGTCCTAATCACATTCGGTTCACATGCCTGGCGTGGCGCACCGAGGCCCGCCGCTTTATGCAGACATCCAAACCGGGATTATATACATTCCATCCAAATTGCTGCATTAATGCCGCCCTCGGGAAGCCCTTTCAACGTTTCTGTAAGAAGTGGAAAACATAATCTGTCTTTAATTAAAAAGAACAAGTCTTCCATTTGGAAAAAGCCATTTTATCACTCTTTCTTCACCCCCACACCCCCTTCCTCCTCAATTTCAACTTCACCGTTGATTTTGTGCAGGGTCAGCTGAGTTGCAGTATCTCCTCTGCTACAAATCGATGAAGAGCCAGTCATTGTTTTTGAACGAACACTTGCATGTTTAATCTGTCAGTTTGGGAGACAGAGGCAGCAATCTATTCTCTGTGTGCTGTGAGCGCCACCTTGTGTTCAGAATGCTGCCAATATGAAGAAGGCATTCCTAGAATTCATTAATGTTTCATGTACAGACTGTCTTTACAGTGCTACTATTAATGTTTTTATTTTTTTTTTTTAATTTGAAACAGTTTAGTTAAGATGGTGATGGAAGTGATACTCACTGTGAAGTCACAAAGCAATGCTGATTATGTTCATGCTGAACAATTTTCCACTGGTATTCCAAATCACACAGGCACACACAAACACACATACATACGTATTCACACATATGCAGCACACAGAAGTAAAGAAAACCACAAATGTGTATCAGAGGCCTTTTCTCTCTGACTTTTTTCTTTCTTTCGGGAAGAAACGAGGCACTTTTGGGGTGCTGACACATAATCTTTGTATTGACTCTACTGTGCTGTTCATTAAATAGTTCAAAGGTTAAAATTAATAAAGCATCTTCCATTTAATAAATTTGCATGTTTGCATTTTTTGCAATTAAAACTAAGGCAGATTTGAATCGTATTACACCACACTTTCAGCTGACTCAATTAAAATGAAAGATTCATGCGAACTTTGTGGAATTTTGGTAGCATTATCTAGCTGAATAAGTTCATCAGCTTCCCTTTAGTGAGTAGTGTTGGGAGCAGTCTGGAGGTTTTGTGGGAAATCTCCTCAGTTCATATTGTTATTCACAATTATTTATGCAGTACACAGGAAACGTGCACACATCCTGCTTTTTCCTCAGGTGCTGGACAGAAAGATGTATAACAGAAAGAGATGTTTGTGCACTGTTTGCTCCTGAAAGCAATTTATTTTGGCAGTGCTCTTAGGACCGGGACCTGTGTGCACCGCCAAAATAAATTGCTTCTGGGAGCAAAAAGTGCAAGGACATTTGGTTCTCTCTATTGGCAATTATTTGCCGGTGTATTGAGAGAATATTGTGTTTTCTTGGCTCGGCGCTGCAGTCTGAGCTGGAAAGTGAAGCCACTTGTCGCGTGTCTTTTGTGTACCATGCAGAGAATAAGTCTCCGCCGAGGCCGTTTGGTCTGAACCACTCGGACTCCCTGAACCGCAGTGACCGGATCGATGCCATCACGCCCACGCTGGGGAGCAGCAACAACCAGCTCAACGCCTTCCTCCAGGTGTACGTCCCGGACTATTCCGTCAGGGCCGTCTCCGACCTGCAGTTCATCAAGGTGAGCGGCGCGGCTGGCTGTTCAGGTGCATATCTGAAGGCAAACAAAGGTCTACGCACGCCGTATGCACTGCTAATGGGAAGGAATGGATTGTGTGCAGTTGGATGTTGACTGTGGTCTCCTCTCTCTCTCCCTCCCTATTTCTGTCTTTCTCTCTCTCCCCTCCTGCTTTCACTTTCACTCTCTCCTTCCTGCTCTCTTTCCTTTCCTCCCTCCTTCTGTCTTTTCCCTCCCCCTCTCTCTCTTTTCCTTTTCTCTCCTCCCCGCTCTGCGTCCTCCCCTCTCTCCTCCTCTCGATCCCCCCCACGCCCCCTGCCTCCTGCCTCCCTCTGCGCCTCAGATCACCCGGCAGCAGTACCAGAACGCCATCATGGCCTCCCGCATGGACAAGACGCCCCAGTCGTCGGATGGCGAGTACACGAAAATCGAATTGACTCTGACGGAGCTCCGCGACGGCTCGCCGGACGAGACGGCCAACCTGCTGAACCAGCAGCAGAATTGCGTGCCGCACGGCAAGCCCAACCACAGCGTGCACAGCGAGGGTGCGGTGTAAGAGAGAGGGAGGAGCGCCGCTCTCGCGCCACAAACTCCCCCAAACCCCAACCCCCACCCACCCACCCACCGCCCCCTGCCGCGCGCCCCTCTCCCCAGCCGCCGCGGCCAGAGTGCGGCCGAGCCCGGAACTGTCCACATCCAGCACACGCGCCCGGACGGACCAGCCGCAAGCCCCCAGACCAAAGAGTTTGGTCCCCCTTTACTCTGCAGGGAGGCGTGAGCGTTGACCGAGGAACACAAAGGAGACGCGGCATAAGTAGACACAATGGTGAGTCAAAGACTGTGCCAAATACCGCTTTGAAGGAAACCATGAACCAAGAATGTTTTCATGTATTTATTTATTTTATATATGTATGTGTGTATGTATGTAAATATATATTGAGTATATATGTAGAACTGCATATATATGTACGTTATATATATTTACACATACATCCATGTATATGTGAGGGTCTTTTTTTGCAAATATGTATATTGCAAATCTTATTTTTACTGTTATTCTAAATCAGGCTTACGGTACAGTATCTCTTTTGTCACCTTTTTAAAAATCAATTTGACATCTGTCTTTTAAAAAAATCATATTAATTTCTTAACAAGTGCAATGAACCACAAGTTTATTTAAGAGATGATTATCGATTAAATCACTGTATTGTAAATTACAGATATATAGGTATGTATGTATGTATGTATATTTGTTCGGAATGTTATATGCATTTGTCCACGGGGCGAAGCGATCAAAGTCACAGCTTTTATCGTTTCTGTTAAATGCTGTTGTGTGGCTGATTTTCCACTTTGACCTCGACACAGTACTGAGGCGGAAGAGCCATGTTCCCACTAAGCAAGGCAATCCGCTCCAGCCACGGGAACCGGTCTGTAGGGAGCAACGAACGGCAGCCGAATTTCTCACGTTACTTTCCCCGCATATTAACGTCTTCATAACTGCACAGTATTACTGTCTGGATCTGTCCAGCACGCAGAGTATAATCAGAAGTGGGAATAAAAAGGAGGTGAGCGGATAGAACAACGGCGGCCACAGAGAAACAACGTATTCAGCATTTTTCCTGTATATAGCACAGTACTGTATGTGTGGTATGCTAGTCTGAGTTATGTCCCGTCGGCATGACGATGCGTTTATGCACAAGACTTGTGTTTTGTATGGATTGAATTTCATTGTCTCAACACTGGATACGTTCGGACCATTTTGTAGTCGTTGACACTCGGGATGAACAATCAATTTCCACGTTTTGCTGAAAATAACAAAAAAAAATGTGACTCTGATTATCTTACCCCTGGACACCCTCTGTTTCTATAATAAATGTCTAAAATGTTTATTTACATATATACAGAATGTATACATAGTCATTGACAAAGGTATTTATATATTTCTAACTGAAAATTGTACATGTTGGTGTTTGTTACTATCGTTAGTTTGCTGATCGCTTACAGTTAGCGGGATTTACTGGGGTGTTTTATTACAAGGGCCATTGGGAAAGCTTCAGGGCTGTGCCTTCCAAACAGCTTCCACTCCTGTGCGTAAAATCCTGCATCTCCAGCCGCTGCTAGGCTGCAGATGTCTGCTCTTTTGTACCTGTTGGCTCCACTTCACCCACGTCAGTTTTAACAGAGCAGCTGCCGGAGTTCAGGTGTACTGCAGCGCCCGACATGGGGCGTGAATCTGGAATACCATCCCGAGAGCCCCTCATACTTGTCGAAGCTACCAACATTCTTGTCTGAGACTGCATATATGCATATTTAGATTTTGTATTTAGATTTTGCCATTGGTTGTAAAATAAAAGAGCACATTTAAAAAAAAGAGACTCTTAAAAGCACATAGATTGCATCAAGCATCAAAGAATGACTTCAGAGTGTGTGTGTTTGACCTGATGCCTGTGATGTCACTCAGTGCGCGACATCTGGATCTAAACACCATGCCGGGAAGGCCGCGCATGGGATCCGGTCACTTTTATCCCCTGAACACGTTCAGAGAACAACAATCAGAAGGACTGTATTTTGTCTTTAGGGCTACACGGTGGTGCTGCTTTCCGTAGCATTATGTTGAACTTGGCTGAAAAAGCTGTATAAAGTAGCCAGTAAATCTGTTCATCCAAGGTCAATCAGCCTTGTTTGTTTTGCCAAAAGGCAAAGCATTTCAAATATCACTTTGTTTGCTTTGCAGACATCCTTATCCAGGGTGAAATACAAAGGGTACCTTTTATATATATATACACACACACGCAACCCATTACAGCTGGATATTTACTGAAGCAATTCAGGTGAACTGTCTTACTCAAGGGTACATGGGGTAGTGTCCCATCCAGGATTTAAACCTGGATCTTTCTGGTTCCAAGGCTAACACCTTAACTGCTAATCCACTCTGCCGCTGAGTTCATGCAACCATCAATGTAAGTAGGGAAAACAACAAAAGAAACAAAATGCCAAAACAGGTATGGAAATAAATCCTGGACTCGTAACACATTTATCGATGGACACCGTTCATTTGGTTTCTAAGCCTGAAGAAACGCTGAGAGACTTGACAGAAAAGGGAATCGACAAAGTTTCTTCCGTGGATTGAACACAGCATCGCAGTGACCATCGGGGAGGTGGGATGAGAGAGGACGTCCCTTGCCACGGTCTGCGTTAGTGTGTCGTTCGAACATCTTCGTTTGTTTGGTGTGATCAGCCCTTACTGAGGTCCATGCTGCTTTCCTTGTGTCCCAGACCTCTCTCTCTCTCCTAGGGCGGGATTGCAGGCCTGGCCACCGGCCACCTGATTTGCTTATTCTTTTGCATAATTCCAAGGCACTGAAGCATCACCTTCTAACATTTGTCCCAGATATAACTTAAAGGCTACTCTGACGAGAAGCTTAGCCCTTTCTTTTCAACTCTAGCCCAGGAATTGGTAGGTTGGTTTGGGATTTCATTGCACCTGGTGTTTGGGAGAAAACGAAAAAAGAATTTGGTGTGGTATTTCGTGTTTGGTGTGTCATATTATGCAGCTATGCAAGGACAATCATTCCCAATACAAACTCAAGGTATCCCGTTTTTCTTTAAATGCTGTCATTGGTTGTATTTACAAAAATGCATTAATTGGGTTTCCTTACATTCTGCATGTCTGATCTAACTTTCAGGTTCAAAGGTGATATTTCTCTGCGTGACAAACTTTGAAGTGATAAGTGATTCCTTTCACTTGGTTTGTAATAGCTGGTGACTTGGGACACTTCTGATGTGTGTCCTGAACCTGCTGAATCTGCAGCCTTTATTCTGAGGGGATTGTGCTCAGGCAGACTAGTGGAGGGAATCTTGTAAATTGCACAGGAACCGTGTGCCTCCTTCATCCAGGGCCTAACACCGAGGAAGGAGGCCTGTAACTTTGATGGTGGGCTGGAAGAGATGCTGAATCCAACCTGACTGATAACCCTGCTGCCCTCCTCAGGCCGGGAGGACTGCTGCAGAATGGCGGAGAGAAGAGCTCTGCTTGATCTTTCTCTTTCTTTTTTTCCTCTCTTTGTTTCAAGATAAGGTGCTCCAGCAACTGCAGTTACAAATGTGGGCCTTGTTTTCTTCATGTTGGTCATACAGCTGCTATTGTCGATCTTACATGTGTATATGTAGCTTTGATCATTAATGTATATGCATATATAATATCAGAGTTGAATATAGAAAACAGAATATACTGGCTTTGGAACAATAAAGAGTGAATGATTAACAGAGTGACAGCTGGTGGTGACACAGTTTTGTTTCAAACCCAGATCCCTATTTTACATGACATTGAAATTGCAGCATTTCCTGAAAAGAGTTGTTGTGTGCTTATGTGAAAGATCATTATCGATTCATCACTGGCAAGATTTTCTAATTTTGTTAAAACAAACACATTGTTATTACCGGAATTTGTATTAAAATAACACAAACATGCAGTGTTTGGATGAGTGTGTTCGTCTTGACAGGTAATTATTCATTTTACAGAGAAAACTATTTCTCCTACGCTGAGGTAAAAATAGTAGTTTAATAGTACACCCTATATATATTCACACATACACAAAGTGGAGAACAAGCACAATGTGTTACACTAAAGATATATTATACTTTTACTTATTTTATTAGCTTGCATTACTTGAATAGCATCATTTTACTAACATATAATGACAATAATCTTCATGAGGTTTTCCATAATTTACTATTTTTGTTATTCATCTGATATTTTTTTATTGTGCCGTTTATTAGTTAGTCCAATGTATGCATGAACATCCAACCATTGAAATACCTTAGCTTTAAGACATTGATGAATTTGAGCGCCTATGTCATCAATAAAAAGGAAACTAGCATGCAGAGACAGGGCCTTTGACAAGGTCTACTTTTTAGTTATTACAGTTCATAGCAAGTGTTTTGTCTTCTGTAATTTAACTAAGCCTTTTTGAGAAAATACTTGAAATACTAAAATCTCAGTTATCCCAAAACACAAATGAGTCATACAGGTAGCAAACAGTCAGTTTTCACAGCATCTGCGATTTCTCCTCGGGCTGCAGTGCTATTCAACAGACATTATAGTCACACAAAACCATTCAGTTTCACGCTTCCACACACTGCTACCTTCACGCATTACAGACCTGTAAAAAACTGGATTCTCCAGTTTTAAATATTTTCAATCTCAGTGTCAGTCTCAGTAAAGTGCAGGCCAAAGGTATTGTATAGTGTATAAATGAGAGAACTGGGCTGTGGCTCTTGTGAGTGTTCTCATCCAAGCTGCTCTTTGCTGAAATTCCACAATTGAATGTGCCTCAGTTCACCATTGCTTTCAGCCACCGACCTCATTACACTCTCCCCATGCATTTCATGCACATCATTTAGTTCAGTTTGAATTACTAAAACCTCTGATTCATCCACCATAATTAGCTCAGCCACATTTTCCAAGACTTCTTCAAGTCTTTAGTACAAATATAAATTCAAGTTTAAGAATATTTTATGTTATATATTTATATTTTTATATTTTTCTGTTTATTGGGGCCTGAGTGGGGCCCATACCTCTGGAGCCCCCAGTCTGGAAGCACAGCTCTATTAAATGAATTTATTTCCTTTGCTTTCAGTGTAATAAACGTGACAACATTATTTATGGCAGAATATGACACACAAAACAGACCTGGTCTGTTTAACAGCTTCTCTAGATGGATTTCCAACTCCACATATGATGGACACACATTTTTGAGAAGTGAAATTGACTACATTGTGAAAATTGACTACTAATTTCCTGTCCTATTCATTCAAAAAACATTCTCTTTGTAGTTTCTGCAATTGCAGTCGCCCTCCACAAAGAGGCAGGTTTTCAAAGGTTGATAGTCATTTTGCGAAGTAGGTTTCATGTACTGGTGAAGTTTATTTAACTGCAGTTTATTTAAAGATAATCAATGTGCATCTACACTGGACAAAAGCTTTGTTGTTTTTTTTTTTTTTTGCAAAAAATGAAAATGAGAAGATGACACACTGCTATGTTATACTAATCTTTGTGGTCTAGTTGTCCAGCCTTTGCATAGCAGATCATATAATGGGCATTTATCAGTGTATATTAAATGAATGACAGTAAGGTATTATAGTCATATTGTGAAACATTTTTTGCAATGATATGTGGCTCACGAGAGAACACCTTGTATATTGTTCAGTTTTCAGGTGAATCCAAATAAGCCAGAGGATTTGAGAATAATCGTCCTGCCAGCTGTATCTGTGTATTAAAGGGAACAGTTCAAAACGTTCCTGCATTTTTCTGAACAGCAAAAAAATAATTTAATGTGTTAGTCAAACAACAGCCTTTTCAACCATTTCCTTTGGCATGTTGGTAGAGGATGGGTCTGCATTTACAATTCACAATAATGCAAATGATTTACAACACAGTTGTCAAATCACTCAGACTTCCATGATTTTGCTTTAGATTTAACAGTTAAACAAAATTTTGGTGAAACGAATACTTTCTTTGCAAAGGAATTTGAATTGTATTTTGTATTTAACTGATGGTTCACATTTATTTTTGCTATATATTGGCAAACATGTGGACCTTGTTTCAATCATGAATAAACTCTATTCGATCTGTCTGAGAAACATAACCACTGTAAGTTTTATATTAGACAAACGGTGAATTGTAAATATTGGTAACTTTATGAAGCAAAGAAACTGAAAGAAAAATATTGCTGTAGCGTGGCCCAATGGCCATGGACACTGTTGATGAATTCGCGATACAGTGTTCACCAGTGTGTTTGCAGAGTTTGTATTTGATGACTATTTCATTTCAGCTTTTATGTGACTAGTTCAGATGTGACTATTTCAGCCACAGACAATCCTTACTGTTTTGATTCTGTTGGGTATCAGCCTGATGACATGCACACAGCAAAATATGAAATATGTACCCAGTGTAGCTCCTTCAATTCAACAGAACTTCAACAGAAACTGACTATCCAATCAACATATTCACTTCTTAGTAATACTGCATTGGTTACAGTGGTGCAACTGGCTGTGCCAAAATAATTCAGCTCTGTACAGAAGGGAAGATTACATTCTTATTCCGCACTGAAATGCTCCACGTCAGGTTGCATTTAAATATGACATACACTAATAACTGCATATTATTTACTGTAAATTAACTGCATATTATTTACTGTTAACATCTGTAATACCTCTAACAGAAACACTTGTAGACAAACACAAAGTGGAGTAATAAGCTTTATTTTACATTAAAATGAAATATCCTAAATGTACTCTTTTTTATATCTTTTAAGAAACAAAATGCACAATGTCCATTAAAAACTAACTCAAGCACAAGAGCATGCACAAAACTACAGTAAAATCTTCAGTCAATGGATGATAAAGGTTTTGGCACCCTATTTGCATTTAGGAAAGAATGTTTATGTCGCATTTTATTAAAAAATGGATTACAATTCTAACGTTTCATTTACCTGTAAGACAGGGGCAGTTTACTTCAGTATACTACCTTGAAACTGTTACAATTTAAAAAAAAAAAGTCTGGGAAATTCAAAGAAAGTTTAAAAATACACAGCATAATATTGTTAAGGTTTACATACAACTCAGTGTCCTATGTAAGGAACAAGCCTATCACTACCGGTGCTGAGGCACAGGATCTAATTTTCACATTTAAGTTTCAGTTGATTATAGCCACACTCATCTTCCTGCATTTAGCTATTGCTATTATTACAGTATAATTATGCCACACTTCAAGGCTTTCCCACATTCAATGACTTTTGGAGGTCAAGATATATAGACTCCTCTCCATGAGCCAGATCACCATTACAGTCCAGTGTGAAATGACTCTCCTAAAAGCTAGCCTGCTGAGTGGCTTCACTGACAAGTATAACTTTGATATTTTGTTGATCTAACACTAAAAAGGGCTACAATTAATTGCTTTAAGACCTGTGGTCTTGATTTATGTTAATTATCATTTCCTGTAAATGCGACCTGGATCAAAAGTGATGTCGTTAACCGGATTAGCTTTAAAAATAGAGCTGCCTCAGTCTAGTACATTCACAGTTACCATAATTATTCCATCCAAAGTTAACACTTGTGTATATAAGCTTTTCGCACTTACCGTTTCACCTGGTTGCTGAAACTAAACACAACTACATATTTCTGCACTGGACGTGTCTAGCTGCTTGGCCTTGCATGAATACAGTACTGAATAAGTGGCTCCATATTCCCTTTTCATAAAGGGTTAGGATCCCTCTCCATCTCATCCACAAACATATTTATGGTCACAACACTGCCTCTGAACAAGGACTAAGGTTACACTTCAAACCAGTCTGTCCCTTCCCTTCACACAATACCAGGCTCGAGTTATGACAAAAGTTTATAAATATCTATGAAAAGACGAACAGTGTGCATATTTCAAACTGTACAAAGAACATACATCTCAAAATGTATTTATAACAGCTTGTAGAGGCAGTTATTGTTCACCATGCTGCATACCATTCAAAAGGCCATTTCAACGATCATGCGGGACCCTCAGAGTTTTGAGAGAGTGGGAGAGAGGTCCGGGATGGTCAAGCCTCAGCCCGGCTCAGGTTGGACCACGCAGAACCTCTTTGGACGGCCAACACTCAGGGCCTCTGGGGTCTGTGCATTACAAGGTCACTCGGTCGCATTACGACAGCGCGGGCAGGACAACTTCAGCCAAGTTGCATCAGCTCTTATATAAACCAGTCGCAATGTTGTACATACGATAGGAAAAATACTGATCTGTACTGATTTTACATCCATTCAAGCTCAAGCTTTAGAAAATGTACCACAGTACATGAAAGCTGCATGAATTGATCCTTTAAATTGCATTAACACCGGAAAACACCTGTAGAAAAGTCAGTTCAGCAAATCTGAAGTAAGGAGCGGGGGCAAACAACAGTCACGTATCGTATACAGTGCAAGGGCGGGCAGCACTGATCAAGTCACATGATGCAGTAATGTAGAGCATATGGGCCAGTCTGTTCACCTGCCAGGAAGTCCACCTTGAGGTAGTCCCTCTTCAGCTACGGTTGCCAAGTAATCTGATTCTTTTATCCGTCACATTCTCTCCTCAACTGGTGTGAATGGCAGCCAAGTCAAACCTGAAATTAATATGTGCTATGTTTTTGCTACCATGTTATACTGGTTATGTTCACAAAGAAAGCTATATGCAATTAGGTCTGTGCTTTCTGTTCTTTCAAACACACACACACACACACACACACACACACGTCTTGCTTCCACACGGTGGGCTCTGCTCTACTTTAGGGGTGATCTCCCCCATGAGCAGGGCATCTGTTAGCCAGAGGCTGTGCTACAATGTCATGAGGACGGTTTTCTGGAAATGCCAAACAAAATACAAATACAAGTTGGACCATGATTTCCAAGTAGCGCTAATATGCATGTTAGCACAGTGCCGTAAGACTGAACGACTCGGTATTTTCACACGGAATTGCTAAGGCTAAGCATGTTCCTGCATTCTGGTACACATGCGGTGTCCTTAGGGGCCAGCTGTTCGGAACATTCCCAGTCAGCAGTTCACGTTGCTCCGTGGTGTTTTGCATACATCATGGTTTTGAGCGTAAACACACAAGGAAAACTGGAGACTCTATGACCTGCTTCCAGGTAAGGAAAAGACCAGTGGTGCTTTCGTTTCTGGCAGGATAAATAGCATTCATAGGTTTACCCTGGTCAATAAAAGCAACCGCTTCAGTTTGGTCAATTAAAATTCCCCCCCCCACACAAAAGCCCCATTTTCATAACATCACAAATGTAGTGAATAAAAACTGTACCGCATAAAAAACAGACCGGAATCTAAAATGACAGGGGAATAGCCTGATATATACAGACTGTAAAATGAAAAGAAAAGGAATTAGATTTCCATACTTTGTGTAAAGTGTATCCTTTACATCTAAATGCCTCCTTCTTTATGTGCTTCTGAATGCTTTAAATTCAGTCCCTCTACAATGGGATACCTATGGGGAAATGCCAAAATAATCAAGCCGTAGGGATCACATATGACTTGTCTCTACTCCTCTTCTTCTTCTTCCTCCTCCTCCTCCTCCTCCTCCTCTTCCTCCTCATCATCATCCTCATCGTGGCAGTGTGTGATCTCCTGGGGTGTCTGGGGGAACAGGTTGGGGGGCTTGATCTCACTGACGGAGCGGGTCAGCTGGTTTCTCTTGCAGTCGAAGTCCTTGAGGTCCTCGGAGTGGCGGTTGCGCGTGGCCAAGGGGGACTCGGTGTCGATGATGTCGACGTGGGCGTGCTCTACCGTGGACTCATGAGGCATCTGGGGACGGAAGGTGGAAACAGAGCATCGCCTAACACATGACAATCTAACTTGTGCTATAACATTACATTACATTATTAGTACTTAGCAGGCGCTCTTATCCAGAGCGACTTACGATAGGTTGCAATTTATGTTACCCATTTATACAGCTGGATATTTACTTAGGAAATACTGGATTAAGTACCTTGCCCAAGGGTACAGCAGCAGTGCCAAAGAGGGGAATCGAGCTGGCAAACTTTCCGTTGAGAGTCCTGCTCCTTAACCACTATGCTACCCTGCTGCCCTTTCACATCATGCGCAAAGAAAGATGTTTCTAAAATGAAGCTGCCGCGCAAATGTAACGCAATGTTAACATAAATGTAAGTGCTCATTTTTTTCGTCTCATCAGTCATCGAACTGGTTCAAACTGTTGGACAAATATCAGAATGGTTATTACCGAATTCAAGACAGATTTTGTGAAGTGACAGCTGGGTTTATGGTTTGTTCTTGCTTATTCCAGATCAAGCCTGTTTAGAATGTGCTGGGGGTGGCACTGCTCGGAGCCCTGTGTGTGAGTTGAGTGCGAGGCGCTCACCAGCACGTGCGCAGCTCGAAACAGGTAACTGAACGGGTAGTACAGCAGGTTGATGAAGGAGGCGGCGTACAGGTCGGCGTAGCGCATGGCCTGTGAGGCGAAAAGGGTCTGCCGGGAGCCGCTGCGGAACAGACTTCCCATCATGCCGTAGCACATGTCCATGTCGTGGGTCACTTTCTGTGGGAGACAGGGTTTCACCGGTCATTTCAAATGGTGACGTGCTATCGATGTATGATGCTTGCGCATAACATTATAATTACTGACGTGCTTGCTTATTTTTTTTATTACAATATTAGCATTTATCAGATGCTCTTATCCAGAGCGGCTTACATTGGTTACTTATTTGGCGTCTCTTTGTACAAATTGCTATTGTGATAAAAGCCGAGGAATACTGAAAATAAACTCTTCAATAGTTTTCAGTCTCCTATGGTATGTCACACACTGATAAATGAACAGGATATACTGGCATAATCTGCACGGTGTGACTTTGGTGCCTCTTGGTAGCCGCCTGGCAGCTGCGGCTCCAGGTTGGGTAATGCAGATACACATTAACTAGTCTATTGACATTTCTCCTTACCCCTCTTACGAAATACTCCGTAATGTTGTGGTAAATGCAAACAGGATGGGGGAAGTCTCCACAATCCACCACAACTGATAAAAAACGTACAGAAAACAAGATGTGTCTTCCTTCCAGGACCTATTTTAAGCACATCATTCCAGATGGTTATTCATCTTTTCTTTTTTTTTTTGTCCCTGCCACGGGGCCGCGTTAAAACGCAGCGTACCTTGATCCGCCTCTGAATAGCGCTGATGTCAGGTCTCTCGTTGCTGCTGCTGTCAAGGTGCCTGGTGACAGATAGTGAGAGATGGTGACTTGGACATGTCTAAAAATATCCCCCGAGGGGGGGGAGAATTCGCCCTTATCAGTGCACTGGAGGGGAGCCTGAGACTTTGTACCGTCCCTTGGCCCGGCGTGCGGCGGGAGGCGCGGGGCTCGGCCAGGTGCGGAGGAAAGGGAGGCTACTCACTTGTACAGCTCCGCCAGGAAAATGTCCAAGCCTTGCAGCTCTTCGAATAGCGCTGTAAAAGAGACATGTTGGCATGAGCGGACCGAGCATTCCACCCCCCACCCTCGTCTCATTATCTCCCTCGTTATTTATGGCTGCGGTGCGGGCGGGGTGGGTGGGGGGAACATGTCAATGACGCCTGGAATGATGGCGACGGGGGCGGGGGCGGGGGAGGGGGGAGTTGGCTGTGGGAGGGCGCATCAGACTCACAGCTCTTGTCTGTCCACACGTGCAGCTCCTGCGCCAGCTCGGGAATCACCAGGAAGGTCCTCCAGCCCTGCCGCTTCTTCGACTTGAGGATGTCCCCGAAGATGTGGTCCCCGATGTACAGGATGTCCTTGCCCTTTGCCCCCAGCAGGTCGCACATGATGTCCGAGGACCCTGCCGGGGACAGTGGCCGCGTTGAGCAACGGCTCGAAAAAGCGTGACGTCGAGCCTCATGCTCGGGAACCCGCCCTCTCACACACTCAGCGTTACACACCAAGGCAACGGCACACCTTCAGATAAGATACTGCAGAGTAATTACAGTGGGGCAGCACACACAGACTGTGATAAATGCTTGGCTCATGCGTGAGAGGGGTTCACAGGGTTTCGTCTGCTCGATTGTTACACAACTGTGCTTAAGAGTTAAGCTTTACGATGATTGATTGGACAGAATGTAATCAACAGATTGATACGCAACAGCCCTAACCGCAGACAGCGTTCCTCCTGACACACTACCTCCAGAGTACACAATGCCGTGCTGCAGCGGTCCAGTGTAGGTCCCAATCTTCAGCCGCCCCGTCGTCTGAAAGACCGGACACACAATGATCAGTGGACGTACCGCACAACAGGTGTGTGTCTTACAATAGGTATGAACAGCACTAGGTCCCCTTTATAAGAGGGCCTTTAGCACAGGAGGCCGAGAGGCCCTCTTTTTGTGTACAGAGGAGCGTTCACCTAAGTGTCCATGCTCACCGTGTCCACCTGTCGGAGCACCGTGCCCTCGCCGAAGAACATGGGCTTTCGCGCGTCGACCAGGATCAGGTCAAAGTAGGACTGCCACGGACGGTGAGGCATGCCCATCTGCAACACATGAAGCACACTGACTCTCTGCCTGCTACATCTACAGCCACCATCATTCCAACTCAGTACAACACTGCTACTCAAATAAAATAACAATATACCAAGCTTAGAGTTTAAGAAACATTTTATTCACCTTCGGACCATGGGGGAAATCAAACAGGTACGTCATGATTTTCTGGAAAGAAATGAACAAAATTACACTTAACCTGACATAATTTGCAGGTAGCTTAGTGATATATATTACTGAGTGATTACATTAGTTATTATATTACAGCTGTAGTGCACATTATATTTTGCAAAGAACTGTATATGAAAGGAAAAATAAAATGCACCGGACAATAAGGACAATAAGAAATTAGGACTACTGTGAAAATGGTAAGGTATGTTTTAACCACACCATAAAACACCAAAAAAATCTGTCATAATATTCAAGGGTAATGAACAGCTAATCTACTTCATGTAATTAAACTATAAAAATGTAAAATGTAATACACACCCAATTCAAGGAATGACACCCGATACCTATATGTGAGAATTTTGGCATGGCTGTACTGTGCACTGTGGGACATGAACTGAGGCAGTCAGCAGTCCAGAGAGCTTACACGGCAATTAACAGTATGACTCACATCTGTATATTTGTAGTCACTGTTGGTGACCAGGAACACCTTGCCAACTTCATTCATTCGACTCAGAAGGAGAGGCAGTTTTCCCTTAACAGAGGAAGAGATGGACAGAATGTCAATTGTTCAACTGTAAAATGCAGCTGACACAGACTGCAAATGCCTTACACTGTTATGTATACTTACATCTTTCACCACATACTTCTCAAGGTTTTCAACCGTTTTCTCCTTTAATGTTCCCTGAAAATGTAAATATAACAATTTAGCTAGAGCAAGAGTTCACATTGTGGGCAATATCTACCTATCTATCTATCTATCTATCTATCTATCTGTCTATCTACCTACGTGTCTATCTATACATAAATACATACATACATACATACACACACACATAAACAGATAAATAACAAATATAAATAAATCACTGGACTACCGTTTAAGGTTCTTCTTAATATCGTAACTAAGATTTTCCATAACCATGTTAATCTTCATCACAATTGCTAGGCAAAGGGTGGATGTTCCCTACCTTGAAGTGGACCCAGTCCACAGCATCTCGGACATCCTGGAACATGCTCTTGTAGGACATGAAGAGGTCTCCGTCCTTAAAACCTTTTTCACAGCTGAGGGGGCAAATCAAAAGAGCAGGTGTCTGAGATCACTGCCCTGAGCTTTAACAAACTACTGAGTGTCTGACATGCTGCCTTTAAACGGGATAGTCTTCCCTTGTTTGCGGGCTCCAGCCAAACAGGAAAGCTTTCTCCCCCTAAAAGACCAACAGTCATTTCAGAGGACGTGCATCTTTTACACATCGCACACAAGCTCAGCTGCCTCAGCTGCAAGTCTTGAAGCATTTCTGCTTGAGGCCTACAAATATCACATTCCTTAAAAAATGAGCAAGTTGCTTAATTTTGGTAGATCGTGTCACTTGAATTCAGACTTATGGAATTCAAGTTCATAGAGTGATTGTTACTTGTAGAACATGTACAGTATATAGCGACAACTACATAAAACCATTTACTGTGCACACAATACAGGTTTTTTTCCTAGCTTCCCAAAATGTGTTTATTCTTGCCGTATTTTCCAGTTGCACTGGGTGCTCTTCTATATTTTGCAAGCACATGCAAATAACAAAAAATTCTGTCAGCTCACAACTTCTTTCTGACAGCTTGTTTGATACAGTGGGTCATTAGTTTACTCACATGCTAACTGCAGGAATGATTTCAATGAGACAGAGAGGCATACACTTGTCTTACCTTGCATATCTATCACAGTTGCTGAAAAAGTCAACTAGGCACGCAAAGAGGTAGGTTTCTGTGGGAAAAGGTGAAAGGCGTCGCCATAGACAATGAGCACTTCTTGCATAATACCCCATAAACTACATGTAATACACATCATATAACAAGCACTATTGATGTGTGCTGCACTTGTCTGTATATTTATTTTTACGTATCTTTGGCAGGAGGACTGGTGGCTTAATTACCTGGTAAGTTGAAGAGAGTGTTGAGGATATAGAAACGTTCAGTATCGTCCCGCTGGATGAATTTGTTAGGGTACAGCTCACGGATATCAGGCCTGAAGGACAGAGGGCAAAGCATGGCAGATCAATGAGAGCAATTATGTCTGGTTAGCTGAACACTGGTACGGCAGGGAGATCATCTGTCAAGTTATGGGTCGGGGAAGAAACCCTCTACCTTTCCAGCGTCGAGGTGAAATGGTGAAAGAATGCAGGGCCATGTTACTCGACAGTGAAGGCCCTCTTGGTAACACTTCTTTGTGGTGCTGTTCAGTTTGTGTGAGGTGACACAGCCCTATTCTTTTGTTGAGAATCTCAGTAAAATGTTGAGGTCTCCTTTGTCCATGTGAACAACTAGCCACAAGTCATGTGCGCTACAGCATACTGGACCCGTAACAGTACTTACCCACGAAGGAAGTTAAAGCCATGGACACAGACCAGGATGTTCCCATAGGCGTCCACCTTCAGAAGGTTGCCATACATTGTATCAAACAAAAGGCCCCTGCAACCCAGAGAGGTCATGGCAACTTATCCATATATCCCATAGCAGTCTTTTTGAAATTAAGAAAATTACATTACATGCATTGCATACAGGATTTATAGTGCATGCTGCCTCGTATGTCACTTTATGGAAGTAACCGAGGAAGGAGAGGTTTCCTACAAACAGCTGTGTTCCCAGATTCAAACCAACAACTCTGGGGTAACCAGATCCACACACTAGCGCCCACTAACTGTGAAGGTTAGTATGTAATGTGAAAGCTGGCCTTCTTCTTGTCAGCTGTCCTCACCTAGTGGGAAAGGTAGGGTCGTAGACAAAGTTGAGCAGCTCCTGAGGGTATCCGATGGACACCAGCCGCCCCACGGTCAGGTCGAAACCCAATGACTCGTACTCTGGGGACTTGTACACTGGAAAAGAACAGAGAGGGCAGAGTGTTGCAGAGCTCAGTGGTTTATTTAGGACGGCTGATCCTTTCAACACACCACGGGCATCTTTGATATCAGATTACAGCATTTAATCCTTGTAACTTTGCCCTCCAGCCTGTGTGACTAAGTGATTGTATATACATTTTATTCACATTCTAGAAATATTAATTGTTCCCTGCCTATACATTTTACAATAAATACAATATCTGAGAGAAGCTAAATATAGAATGTCCTTAAAAATCAATTTACATGATATGAAAATGCATGACTGGCACATGAAATAAGTTGGGCCCTCCACAAACATGCATCTATACTATGGTATAGATATTGAATTTCTATTTCACATCTGCATACGTGCAGCATGTGAAGGGTCTAACCTATTTTATGTCCTATGATCTACACTGCCAGGAAACAAAATCCTTTTGGAAGCTCATGAAGACCGGTGACATTTAAGAACAAAGACAATCTGGCGGGCTTCCACTCTTCTGCTGAGCAATCCCATCCTAACCAACCATGGCAGATGTGGATACAAATTTAGCATCTACATGGGGTAACAGTGTACAATACTTTTGTGCCAACTTCGTTCTGAACTCTTCTAGTATTTTCTAATGCCCTGTGAGTCACTAAGAATAATAATTATAATGTTAATAGTAAGAATAACAACAACAACAATAACACATTTTGTTACTATTATTTTTATAATTTCTAGCATTGTTGTTGTTGTTGTTGCTGTTATTATGATTATTATTTCATTTAATGAAGAGTCAACATGCAACATTTTGTTGTGACAGAAGCGCAATGTTGCAATGTGTTCGTTCTGAGGGTTTGCCTGGAGCGCGACTCTGGGTGGGTCACTCAGCCTGACCTTTCGAGTGAAGCGCCGGTCATTGCCGCCAGAGAGGACAGTGCGGAACCCGACGTCTCTGGGGGCTGACCCGAAGGACAAAGCCAGTGTCACTCTCCCATGAGCCGTGTGGGACGTGGGAGACACTGCAGTGTCTACCCCGGAAAGGGGTGTTTGGGGGTTTGGAGCTTGGGGGGGGGTTGTTGTTGTTGTTGTTGGGGAGGGAGTGTGGAGCCCAGCCAAGGCCAGCAGAGCCCAGGGAAGTCACAGCCGTGGCTTTATTCCTGTACACAAGTGACAGGCCCCCGCATCTCCGCTTTCACTGATCACTCCGTTCTCCTCCTCTCCGCCACAAAGAAACCTACTTTGAGACGTTTTCTTCTCATTGACCCACTAGTTAGGAAACCGTTGGGCTTTGAATCGACCTGGGAATCTCTAGCTCCTTCCTCATGCTCTGAAAGTGCCCAAGTGCCACACACTCTGCATCACACGCTATTAATCACGAGGGTGAAAGTCCGTTCTGAGAAAGGCCTCGCTGTGAGATTTAGTGGCCTGTTGTTAATGACCATTGTGTATTGTGGGACAACGCTGCGGAATATGATGGCAGTGCACCTTGTTATGCCACGAAACGTTGTGATAAAAGTAGTAGCTCACAATGTTAGCCAAACCAAGGCTTCGTTATTGTCTGCAGGACCAAGAAGTGGCACTCTTTTTCTATTTCCATAGGAAACACACTAGTGCTTGTTAACACGTGTTACAGCCATGTTAAGGCAGTTAGGCTAACCAATGACAACACTCTAAGCATCTTTAGACTGAATATGGCTTAATATTTAGCTCAGTCACAAAGAGCCAGCCATGAGTAGACTGCCCTCTTTCAACCACAGTGCAAACCAGTGCAAACACACACACAGTGAATGATCAGGTAGGTCTGTGAGTAAACCTAAAAATGGCTACATGTACTTCTGTTCTTCAAAGTTAATGACTGAAATTGAAAGGGTTCTGGTCAAAAGTTAGATATGTAAGTACAGTACATCCATACCATATTGCCAATACCAGGTTTTGATACACAAAAGACTATCGACTGCAGCAAGCGAGTTGGTGCCACGCTGACCTGAGCCCACTCGAGCAGAGGCTGACTTCCCGAAATGAAAACAGCAAGCTCAAAGAACTGATGATTTCAGCTGGACTCATCTGTCAACTATAGTAAAAAAAAACAGCCACTCCACACACTAAATCATGAAAGGGTTTCCATGCTGCTCTGTGTCACTGCAAAGCAGAGCACTCGGGGGCCTCATCTAATAAAGGAGAAGATGAAGTGCAAATATGCAAGTTCAAAGCAGCCACAGTCAGTGTGAAGGTGGCGGGTCAGCTTATGGTCCACTTATGGAAAACAGCTAACACACATTCAAATTACGGACACAACCTTTGTCACAGTTAGCCACACAGTGCAGATCACATCAGAAAGCCATGCTATCTTTCCAAAGTCATGATAAAACTGGCTCAAAACAAATGATTTCAGACACAAATGCTTTAATTAGAAAAATTAAAAAGCCAAATCTTAGGAACTGAAAAAAGAAACAAAGGCACAATAATCAAGACAAAAGAAACAAAGGCACAATAATCAAAGGTACACAGATGGAATACTATGTTGCAATACCATGCAGGCAAAGGTTAAGGGTAGGGTTCCAGTGGAGGAAATACCTTTGAATACCAAACCTTGAATACGCTAACAGGTAACAACAACCAGGTGGAGAGTATACTTCTGGCCTGGTAAAGTGGAACCATAATACATTTTACAAGACTGTCTATCAAACGAGGTCACAAGGGGACAACACCTAGACCTTGTCCATACGAATAAAACAGAAAGGCCAAGTTGGGACCGCCAGTGTCTTCTTACTCAATAGACACTTGTGAATCCCATTTTAAGACACACCAGCCAAATAAAACGAAGGAAACATGTATGACAACAAACAAGCCACAAATACATCAACTGCCCTTCCGCTCTGATTTTAGCACCACATCTAGAGTGACGGTTAGAGTCTGTACACACTCCATGAGTGGGCCAAGTGTTAGCTGGCAGCGGTCGCTGGGTAAAGTAGACTTTGCTGCCACAGTGGTTTATGGCACCCACGCTCCTGTGCACAAACTATCATATTTCTCCTTCTCACACTGACAGCTCCCCTCACTTCAATTTCACCTCCCTGTCAGACAACCAGGGCAGACCCCCCCCCGTGACCGCTGTCATTGACAGATAATTATGCACACTGGGCATAAATACTCGGGTGTCTCCTGGCTTGGATGTTACTTGCTGGGAATTCACAGCCAGTACCGCTTCATCCACAAACATAGAATATGCTCTCACTTCAGCGTAAACAACATTGTGGCAGTGCCAGCTAAAGCCCTATCCACACAGGGCTTGTTTTCCTCAGGTCCCCAAGGCATTTGTTGACTTTCTGACTCACCTTGGAAGGTGTGGGCCACTGGGAATCCAACGGTCAGGAAAGTTACCCAACATAATGCCAGACCGTTTGGCTGGATATCTCACTTAATATTCTTTAGTACAAAATCTTCTGTATCAGTGTACTGCACACGCAAGGAATACCCAATCCTTCTAGTCACTTTTTGGTACTGATGCCTATGGTCAAATCAACAAAACAGGATTTTTTTTCTTGTGGGACATCTCCCACAATTTATGTCAATTTGCTGTATGACATCTACTTTGAAGCCACTTACTTGGAAACATTTCTCTTTTCTGCAAGCTAGTGAAAATGGAGATTCTGTAGTAGCAACCTTCTGTCAAATTAGTGCCCCTGTTTTAGCCGCAAACCTTCCTCACAGATGAAAAAACATGATGAGATTCAAAGCAAAGCAACAACTGTTACAGCAAAATATATTCATTGCCAACTTGGTAAGCATTGACAGATTTTTTTGTAATGTATGGTGTCCTGTAATGAAAATAATATGTTGACACTCCCTGCCCCTCTCCCAAGGAAAGACCATATGGATAAAACATTTAGCCCAGTGTGTGGGGTGCCACCAAGGTCAAGATATCAGGTAAGATGCCCTGGAAATGCTAGGTACAACTAGGCCAGCGTGAATTGGATTTCAGATTTGAGCCTTGAGATTGATTTCACCTTCAGCTTTCAAAACAGAAGAAACTCCTCTAGCAGATATGGCTTTTGTAGATGAAATGAAAACCCAGGGAGAGAGGCTGGCTTGAGAAACAACCGTTTATAAATCAGCCAGGTCATTTACTTGGTGTATGTTACGTACATCCAACTAAACACTCTCCTTGATCCTCGCTACAAAATTCTTGACATTCATTAGAATACTTCAATTCTAAACTGTAGGTATGTACATATTTTAGATGCGTTCCTTTTTTCAGCTATCTTCCCCTTTAATGCAACCCTCTTTTGGAAATTCCACCTGTTTAATCGGCTCATCTCAACACATCAACCTCTGCACTCATACAGGAGTGCCAGGTCAAGATACTATATGTGCAGTCCTCCAACGTATTCACTAGCAGTCTACTGCTGTTTTTCAAATTGCAAGTCACACAGCACTAGGGTGGAGTGGCTGCTCATTGTAGGATAGGCTACTCCACTAATGTCATCCAAGTAATGTGCAAGGCACCTCACAAATTGCAGGGTGCCTGAGAACGGTGAGATGAGGAGACCCTGTCTGACCTAGTCACCGCTATCCCTATCAGAATGCAGTTTTCCACGCCTCTCTGGGTTTGCAGTCATTGCCGGTTGATGACACAGCTGGGACTGAACCTGGGCCGTAGAGCTCAGCTTGCCCTCAAGGTAACTGTAAACTTTCTTAAATGGTCAATGTAAATGTACACTATGCCAGTACCTATAACTCCTCAGAGAACAACCTTAGTTGCCATTTAAGACCGTGTTCATTTTCAAGACAATTTGCAAATGCAGACTATTTCGTCTGCCATACACCAATATTCTAGAAGGAACTCAAAATTTGACAAACACCAAAGGAGTACTTCAAATCAACCGGTCATAGTAAAACTCTCAGAAGCTGTCATTTCTCCTTCAGTAATTATGCTTCGTCTCTCATCCAAACCAAATGCACTCTCCCTCACGCTGAGTGTGGACACTGTTGCGCCAGCTGTAGTGCTGGTTTCCTGAGGGATTTATTGACATGGCAAGCAACGCCAGCAATAAAGAGCTGTCAACACAGAGCTGAAACTGAGAATCACGACCTCTGACTTTCTGTCACTCGCAGTTAATGTTGGACTGAGCCCTGCAGTGTCAAATCCATTTGCCTTTTCCTGGTTCATTTTCCTTCTTCATCATAGCATTAATTATGGCTGTGCATGACAGAATTTTTGATAATCGATCAGTCCAGAGCATTTAATTAGCATCTTAATGGGCCACATGTTTTACACTACCAGCTTTCGTCCGCTTTCTAAGAACCACACAGGTTCTTTTCAGAAAAAGGCACCCATTAACTATATATAGCGGATGAATGAATAACCAACCCTTCCTGTCCATCTCCAGTATTGTCAACTATGTTGGAATTAGCAGAAGAGGCTTTTTAAAGGGACAAACATTAAAAAAAACATCACACTGATTAGTGAAGAATCCACTATTTTGTCTCACCACTAGTACAGATCCAGATTATACATGTTCAACGGACATAAATAATAACCTTTTGAGAGGAGACTTTCATCAGGTCACAGTATGTCATTGACCTTTCATAGTGCTAAGGCAAATAGCCATGTATAACAAGTCTGTAAAACATTATCATAAATACACATGGAAAACATGTGCCAACATCATTAACCAAAAACTGGTCCTTAAAACAATGAAACACAGTATAATAGCAATGCAGGAATAGCCATATAAACTGATGACTCTTCGCTCAACAAAAGAAATGACATAACCAGCACTGTGGGGGGTGTGGTTAATCACCAAAGTGTATCATAGAACAAACACCCCCCCCATCTTTGCAGCAGTGTAGTTGGGTGACCCCCTTAGTAGTCGGGCTTCTGCCAGCTCTTGTCCCATCTCTAGCACAGCATGAAATCATAGCCGCTCTCGTAAACATTTTCTCTCAGTTATAGATAGCCATAAAAAGGTAGTTGTCAACAGCTGAGCTTCCACAGAGTCATACTCCAACAGTGTGGCCACTGTAAAGGTACAAGTAATCCTCTCCCTAGGGATCCTTCCACTCTGGATGTCATGGAGACGGCCCACTTCTCAAAGGAGGGCTATTTGGAGACAGATTCCATATATAGCGCTTAAGTCACTAGACTCCTATGAGAAATTACACAAATTGCACCCACCAGTGTAAAGCAATCACTTCCACTATTCACAGGTTGCCTATATCATACTCTCTACAAAAGATAGTAAGATACAGGGCAACATTTCTAAATCATACACAACAAATGCATTTTATTTTTTAAATTGCACATTGACCATCATATCCTTGTCCTTATGGTAGTTGCTGAGTATCTGAATTACAGCATCGTCATTGCTCAATACATCCATTTCCTGTGTCTAATCTAGGGGACATGCCCAAATAATTTTTTCATACAAACAGTTTTTTGACACCTACTGAACATTGTTGTAGGTATTTCTCCTACTTGAGAAACTGCAGTAAATAAGCACTTCTTTCACATTGCATTTATTCTGCTCAGCAGATTGATAAAGCCTTGCGCAACCTAAAACGTGCCAGCACTGCGGACACTTCAGGGAGCTGTGCTGCTTCTGTAGAGAAGCAGGGTTGCGTTCTTTTGTTTTCTCAGTCTAAAAAGAGACCGGCAACTGATGATATAAACAACTCTATAATTACACCGCTCTGCTGCGTGGGTATGTCGCTCACCATCTAAAGCAGAGAACGTCCTTTTTTCTCCCTCCTACTCCCTGTGACTCCCTGCAGAATCTTCAAAATGGGCAAACCATGTGATGTTTTCCTAGCCGCTTATTTGTTCAGGTGATTGGTGAAAATTCTTCAGAGGTCAATATGTTCCATTCATTTCTAGGGTGCCAAGACCCAACATGCCCACAGAGCAACATTCAGAAGAATGTGTGAAAAGCACTTACCTGCCAAAGTGTAATCCATATCAAAGCCAAAGCACTTAATCTTCTCCATTGCCAAACTTCTGTTTACAAACACTCTGAGGAGAGGGTAAAAGTACAATCAGGGTTAAGAAAGATGTAGAAATGTAGAGAAGGTGAGGTGATGGTGAGTAAAAGTGCCCTTGTTGGCTTGCAAGATGCTTCATATTAAATTAAACTGTTTTTATAATTGACTTATCCCTGACAACCAATCCAACTATGATCACTGCCTGTTTGACAAAACTCATCTTCAAACTTCATAACCCATCCCTTGGTCCTAGCTCTTTCTTGGATTCAGTGTTCCAAGATCCCATTGTTGCACACTGTTTTTAGTGATTAGACATTGCAGCAAATGGAAAATGGCCTTTTTAGAGCATATGAACTATACTTTGACCTGACCAACACACACACAAACAGCTGAAGAAATAGTTATTTTGCATTAGTATGTTTGTCATGTGGTAAATCACAGGTTTGTCATGTGATAAATCACAACTGTGATTTAATTCCAACTCAAGTGTCAGTTTTAAAAAAAGAAAACAAACCATATGAACACAGACGATAATCACTTCACCCACACACTTTCAAAATATTTCTAAATACAGGCAAACACCTATGCAGTATTACTACTGACAGTACTACTGCATCTGAAACCATTACTTAATCATTACTTGCACAAGCATAAAAAAGAACATTCCATTACTATGTTGCGTTCTGACAACAACTTAGTGTTTATGGAGGGTGGTTTCTAGTTGATTAGCATCTATTATAATCCTGATTAATGTGTATTTATCTGATAATACAGCAACATGACTGACAGATACCTCGCAAATGGAGAGTAGGTTAAGTGTGGTTCAGCTGTAAAAGTGCATTATGTAACCTTCCCTCTATCCAACTGCCAGCACTCCCATATCTTTACCTGTGGTAGGCCTCGCGGCGATACTTCTTCATAGCCAGCCTATCCATGTTGGCTGGAAGGTCTGCATAGTTCTGCAGTCGGTCACTCCATGAAGTAGTCATCTTTAATCGTTTGAAATTCAATGGTCTGAAAGGAACAAACGGACACACTCCTGAAAGGATGACTCGCTGATCGAACTCTGAATGAAACAGTGACTGAATGAAGAGGGTGTCTTACTGTTGTATTTTTCCTCTGTTCTTCCTTTTGCAGTAAATATCACACATGCCGAATCATAAGCTTTCACATTTCATTCATATGATTTGTCTTGAAAAGAAGAAAAAAAAAACACTCTGGCTCTATCACAGCATATAAATAGAACAATCTAAAAAAGACACACAGTGAGTGGGTGTAATTTCACAAATGGTGCTGAGGATGAAACTGACTGTAATACAGGGATTAAGAAAAACACGTCCAAGCTGCACAATCGGCAGTGATGCATTAGCACAATTAGAAATTATGTTCTAATTTTAATAAACCTAATATAATCTGAAATTAAGGGCAAATTATTGAACCATGCATTACTGAATCACACAAAATGACAGAATCTTCCACAATTTCTGTACGCTTCAGGTAGAATGTTTCCTACTGTAGATTTAAATTTGCAGCATTTGACCATCTGCTGCTGGAGGGGAGGTTATTTAGTCATATTGTACATAATGGGAACCTTTCCACTATAGAGTTGACATCTGCCTTGTCTTTCTGAGTTCAGGTTTTAGGTTGTTTTCCATCATCTTTTAGTAGTGACCGGTAACCACTCAGCCAGCTAGCGTTACTGATGCTAGCCCAGTTATAAGTGAGCTGTCGGACGTGCTGGCAAGCCGTGCGCCTATGCTGCATCCATCAGTGTCAGCGCTTCAACCTGAGCACATAATCATGGAAGGGAACACCACAGCAGGCTGCCAGCTTCGATTACAGTACCCAACCAGAGGCAGACAGGTAATAGGGAGTGTATTTTTAAAGAAAACTTCAACTTTGGATTTCAGATATAGTCCAGGCAAGTGCCTCAGTCTGGGAAGATGCCAGCATTTGGTGTGATGTGATGGCCTACAGGTCTGGTTGTGGGTAGGGCTGCAACTAACGACTATTTTGATATTCGAATAATCAATCGATTATTGAAACGAATAATCGACTATTCGGATTATGAATTGCGCGATTACATTTAAAAGTGGCTGGAAAAAAAATGCTATTTCACAAAGTACTGAAATTATCCAATGTCAAAGGCTCAAACCAACTTTAACTACAACTTCAAAACACTTCCTGAAACTCTTCTCTATTTTTAGCAAATATGTATATAAAATCAAACGAAGGATGATTTTTCTGATTTAAATCTCAACAACAGCTTCGCCATTAACAAGCACTACAAGGCCAATCAGTGATTATGAGAAAACTGCAACAGATCATTGGCTGAACTACAGTAAATTGCAACTACTGCAAATGTAACAATTATAGTTTGCGGTATCTGATATGAATGTCAGAAGACGTGCTTTCAGTTTGATTTGTATTATTATTTTTCTTCCAGATACTATTTTGAAATGCCTGAGAACCAAAATGTGCACTCATAAATGAATGACATGGCTGGGTAGCGTCAGCTGTATCATACAAATAAAACTGACTTGCACAAACAAAGACTTTCTCTGTCAAAACCATCTGATACAGCAGCAAGAATAACAGGTCTATAATCTCAAGTCATACCTCACAGAGTACAACATTAATCATAGTAGGGAAGAAGTGAGCATTACCTAAACAAGTTCCAGGCAACTCTATAGGGTAGAAAATGCACTGGCCATACAATACTCACCCCTCCCCCTTTCTGCCTGTTGATGTTTTATAACTGTGTGCAAGGGCAGGGGGGCTGGGCCTTTTATGTAACAGGCATAGACAGCTTGAGCTACTGAGGAAAAACTCCAGATTACTCCAGAAAATGTATTATATTCCAACATGCCTGGTTAAATCTGGCACTTCTTTCCATCAGTGCCTGAAAACAACACTGAAAGGGCTGCAGAAAAACAATCCCTCAATGGCCGACACAGTTGTTTCCCTGGAGATTCCCCAAAGAGGATGTTGTGTCCCTTCACAAGAATGTCAGAGTGTTGCACCGTGCCTGGCGCTCTAATTCACTGCCCTGATTACCAGCCAAGCAATTGGAAGGCATAATAATGTCTGGCATCGGCCTTTTCGGTGACATAGCTCACACGGACCAAAGCACCCTAGCAAATGAGGAGCCTTGGGGCAACAAACGGCTCATCACAGCCATCACTATCCTTACTGAGCAGGCAGGAAACAGGAGAGTTTTGAAACACAGCCCAGGCAGGGTGACATCATCACATCAGTTTACACGGGGATGGGCACTAGCACAGAGTCCTTCAGAGTCTGGACAAAAACAGTGGGCTTTTACGAGGCCTAAGAATTAATCCCTTCAAGAAAGAAAACAAACTGGCAGTAAAAACAAATTAAAGGGCAACAGAAACCAACAGGGAAGGAAGTAAACTGGCTAAGACTGGGGTAATAAATACAGACTGCTATATATTCAAAATCTGGAAATGGAGGAGCGGATATATTCAATTCCAACCAACATCAAACCATAAAATCTCAATCTTGAGATGTGTTTTTCAGAGTTCCTATACTCCCTCCCAGCAACAGCCATGGGAGGGGAGAGGAAAGAAAGGTTGCATACAGCGGAATGTTGAGTCATGTTTCAAGTGGATACTTCCAAGTACGTGTCTCTAATGAGGACAGGCAAGACCTGTGTGCCCCAAATAAACCAGTAATGGGAACTAATCAGGAGCAAAGACAGAACACTGAACTCTAGGTGTCCCTTCTTAAATTATTAATGATCACACCACCGGCTTCACCCCATTGTACCAAAAGGCGTCTTAAGTTGTTACATGCACTAAAGCATTTAAAAACACTACAAAACAAGTCTAGGCCCACTTGCTAATCTAAAATGTATGGTTAAAATCTGAAATATGAATTATGTATTTTAATATTTAGAAACATAAACTCGCAACTCAGCTCTTGCAGAATGAAATAATGCCAGTAACTTTATATCCATCAGCAGCTCTGGCTGAGCACAGAACGTGTCCTCCAAGGGTTGTAGAAAGTAGGCTATGCATCTAACAATGTTTATTCTCACTGCGGGCTGTTTTGACTCGTTATACAGCCTTCATGGGCAACGTTACCCCAAGCTTTCCACAGTCAAAAATATTCATGTCAAATCCCGCCATCTGAACGGCTTTGTATTTCCGATCCTGTTCCATTCTGTTCATCATCTGCTGTTATTTCTAATCCTGTCCCATCTCTGTACTCGATCTGGAGGTCAGACATGTTTGCATTAATGTTTCATGGGTTTTTTTTAAGGGTACACATATCATGTATAGATTCACTATAATAAACACAATTTGTTGTATAAACCAATGTAGGCGTACTATCCATACTATAGTACGCACGGTATGTATATGAGTACCTTTACAATCAATTCACACAAACCTTTTCTACGTTTTAATAAATGTATTAAAATAATACCACAAAACCTGCTAAGGAGGAATAACAAAGGGACCCCATTTTACACCTTTAAACGCTGACAGTGGCAATGAAATCCCGGCTTCACAAAGAAATCTCAGCTCATTGCTGGTTATCTTAAAAGTTTCTGTCTGTACCTGTGAAATACTACAGTCTTGTTCAAGCTTCACAACGAAGGGTTGCTCATTTTCCCTGTCCCAAAATCAGTTTCTTCGCGTTTCTATTGACTGTAAGCGCCATCACATTGAAAAAGTACATATTTTTAATATTTCAAACACCATGGGAAATCTCTGTGTCCTTTTGGTCCTTTAGGTCCCTTAGGAATACTGTCTTTGTGTCTTATCACAGAGTAGCCTATTGTCAAAGGTGCTCGCAAAACAGACACACGAAACGGGGCACTGCAAAGCTGGTCATACGCTTAACCAAGCGTATATATAAAACACGTTACCACTTGTTTTGTATCGAGATTAGGGAATGCACTTTTGACACAATGTCAAGATAGTCATGCAAGTTAGCTAGCTACTTCTGTGACTTCAGCCTTCGAACGAATTTGTTAACGAATGCCTGTGCGTGCGTGGCATCTCCCCCAACTGCGGGTGTTTTCCTCCAGTAAAATTAAAAACAAAAGCACTTCGCATTTCAATACTAACGTTACTCTAACTTCAGCTAATGTTGGTTCGTCATTGAGTTGCCATCAGCGTCTTAACTAGCCAGAAAACAAGGCTGTTTATCTGTAACGAAATCTAGTAAACTAGTCCGCTGGAGAAGGCTATTTTTTAAATTCACAAACCATTAAACTAGATGGATACCAAGCAGGCTAGCAATTATCTAAATGCTTGTTAGTGCAAGTCTAGCAAGTAATTAGTAAACGTTAGCTAACTGGTACAAAATATGACATATCTCCTTCGTCCCCATAAAATACAGCTAGCTAGCGTGCTATGTCTTTCAGCGTGTTAAGACCTGACAGCTAGTCAGTTAGTTGACAGATTTACATAAGATCGCTAGCTACACCAATTAACGAGTCAGTTTCTGTACTAACTAGCAAGACGGCTAACTCCCATTTTCCAGTTTTCTGAAGGTATCGCACTGTATCGCATTCAATCTACTAGCTAGCAAGAAATTGGAATTTTATCAACGATTTTTTTGCAATTAAAACCTAGTTTATATAGCTGATTACCTAGTTAGTCATTTCACAACGCAGAAAAAACAAATATCCACAGGGGTAACCAGCAACTGCATCGTAACTGTAACACTATTTGTTACTCACCTTTCTTTCCCACTGTAGTAACAACTGCACTGCCTGCAAATCTGAGCATGCGTGCTAAGACCAACGCATAAGAGGCAATAACAAAAGCAAAGGTTCTCTCGCATAAGATGCGCAAGACTGTGCCACCACTAGGGTACACGCGAGCACGGGCCGAGGAACATTAATAGAGCGTACAGTTTTCTGGACACTCACTTAAGAACAAAAAACATGGTTTACGCACTTAAACCTAGGAGCATGTTGTTTTTAAAGCGCTAGTGCTTATGGGTCTTGAAGTAGTTTAACATTACATATCCACCGGGAGCTTGTTGAAAGTGGTTTGTTACCTGCCCCCGCGCAAGTGATCTTCACAGGGTCCTTAATATCAGGTTTCTGTAAATCGATTGCACAAATAGTGATCAAAATGCTATGCGATTTGCAAATTTTTTTTTAAATGTTGTAATTCATATCTGAAATCCCTCTAGGAGCTTGCAATGTTTGAAGCAGGCTCAGTGCCAGGAGAAAATACAAAGGGATGCAATTGCAATTCCATGGGGGTGCACAAAAAAGTCATAAATGTTATGTTGACATCGGGATATAAGGAGACAACTGGGGGTGCACTGAGGTCCGTCTGGGGGTGCAATGCACCCCTAAACACCCCCTTAGCATCGGGCCTGGTTTGAAGGTGCGCTGTAATAGAGCATAAGTGCATTATAGCATTTAATGCCCGAAGACGTCACACAATTCAGCCTATACCTGCTGTGGAATGTGACCATGGCATGCACAGAGCTACTGTAGCAGGGTAGCTAATCGTACCACAGAGTTGCCAGCATAGTGAGCAAATGCCTATTCTGTGCTGTAATGGCTACACTCAGCTAGTAATCAGAGCCACTCGGGTAGTACACCCATCTGTTGTACTGATGAGCCTGTGTACATAGACTGCAAAGATCAAGCCTTTGCCTAATTGCTTGGGACTCCTACAGTGCATTGCACAGTGTCCATTTGAGGCGTGTCCAGCTCTACAGGGAAACCTTGGTGGGCCAGGTCCACCAGAACGCTAACATGGTGTCACAAAGCATTTCAACCCGTGACAACAACTTATGGCTGATTATATTTCTTAACTGCCCTACAGCCAGCTGGGCTTTGCTATTTAAGGTAGCTGGAGCCCACCCTGCTTTGAGTACAAACCTCAGCTCACTTCAAATCTTCATATCTGAAAAAAAGGCATCATTCAACCTTTTGTCCTTCATTAGCCACTGTGGCTTCACAGTGAAGGCTCCCTCCTCCAAAACATCCCCATACCTAAGCTGAAATGGCATCAATCCATGTCCTGCCATCCAGTTTGGTTAAACCAATCTTAAGGTCAAATCCAGCTGTCATCAGACTGAATGGAGACCTGCATGTGGCGAACGCAGGAATTGCACTAGCTAATCCTTGTGGTTGAGGTAAGGCTTGCGCAGATGAGACTGCTCAGACTCCTGCAGCCTACAGCCTACTGCCTCCTGTGAGCTCTTTCCTCAGATGTTTGTGAAAAGATTTTCTCCTTCGTTACATGAGTTTCCATGCAACTGCTGTTTCCTGGTCATTTGGAATGCACAGTGATGTGGCAATTGTATTGTTCCTCTCATTGGATTATTGAGACGGGTATGGTGAATGAAATGGGCTAGTAACCCTAATGATCCTTGTTCATTCAACATGCTTTACCGCAGAACAAAGTACTTAATCTCAGTTACACCAGCTTTATACACCTGTCTGAAAGCTATGACAACTGTATCAATAGGCATGTGTCCTTAACAAGCTTGCTGATGTGATCTACCGACAAGTGAACACGTTAAGTGGCTTATTTTTCAATGGTAAGTTGTTTTGACTGATTTCAGTGCAGTCTAAATGACCACTGAATTATTCTGATACAATTTTGTATTTTATTTTTACACATAGGCTACACAACAATTTCTGTATCACAGTGACGCTGTATATCCTTGTAAATTATTCAGCATGGTAGTTGATGTCTATAGTGTGTTTAGGAGCCTTAAAGTTACACGTGAAAGTACTGGTAAATAATTGATGTAACGTTGCAACTGCGCTAGGAATACGGTAACGTCACACAATACAATTGGTGCTACATAAAACGAAAATAATTTGCACAGGAGGAGTGTAATATGAAGAAAGTCAACAGGGGGCAGCAGCATACTTCCTTTGACATGGACTGTTTTATGAGGTTTCTAAATTTGGAAAACGTATTTTTAAAAGCTTTATCAGTGTTGCAAAAACGAAAATAAATTGATCACACATCACTCCTTTTTGTTGTGTGATCAATATTTTTTCATTAGGCCTACAAATAGTCGTGATTTCACTAAAATATCACAAAACACACTGTAGTTCGTTACTAATTCGTATTTCAATAGAGATTATGAGAGAAATTACATTCATATTTACTAATTATTATCACATTTACTATTAATGTCAGGCACCTATCAAGTTGACATTGTATTAATATAAAATAAATTAATCAATGCTTGCTCTTTAGCGGAAAAAAATGACATGACAATGATATACTAGGAGTTTGTACAGATTATCATTCATGGATGTAATATATTTGTTTCGTTAAGTATTCACAATTTACACCATAATGAATGCCTTACTGTCAAACAGTAAATAATAACACATCATAAAATGCTAAACGTCTGGTACAGTAGCCATATTTAAAGCGTTCGAAGGAGAATCTATAAAGTATTGACACTGTGCATTTGAAATTTAACATAATTTTGGTGTGCATTATTTTAGAGGTGACTGGCCGAAATGAGCAATAAAATCCTTTCTTGCTGACATCAGCACTGCAGCAAAACGGACAGTTCCATTTAGGAGTCCCGCCCTACTCCTGTGAAAAGCCTTGTTTTTATAGGCAAACTAACCATTAAAAAACGATGTTCCTGGTATATTTGAAACACTTGTCTTGAGTAAAGGTAGACCATATTTCTTATTTTTTGATCAAAGTTTTATTTAAGCGAAACGTCTGCAGTTTGTCAGACTCAAAGTTAGCATCAGATCATGTTAATTATTGATTGGGACGGTCCTGCTATAAAAAGAGGGCGCAGAGTATGTTCTGCTCTCTTCCTTCAAACGCCAAGATGAGTTACGGACCTGAAATGTTCACTTCTTCTTCCTACCGGAAGATTTTTGGGGAATCCCCTCGCTATTCAGCCTCTCCATCCCGGCTGAGTAGTGCCTCCTCATCGCGAAGTTCGCTCTCGTCCAGTGGTTTTCGGTCCCAGTCTCTCTCCCGTAGCGGTGCCTCTTCACTGGGATCGTACAGGAGGTCTGGACGGTCTTCGTTCTCACCTGTGCGGAGTGAGAGCTTTGATATGACCCAGAGTTCTGTTCTTAACAATGAGTTCAAAATCATCCGAACAAATGAAAAGGAGCAAATGCAGGGGCTCAATGACCGCTTCGCTATGTTCATCGAGAAGGTGCGTAATCTTGAGCAGCAGAATAAAGTCCTGGAGACCGAGCTGGTGACGCTGCGACAGAGGCAGTCCGAACCGTCCCGTCTCGCCGACCTGTACCAGCAGGAGCTTCGCGATCTCCGCTCTCAGCTGGAAATGGTCAACGGCGAGAAATCCCAGATTCTGATTGAAAGGGACAACATCGAGGAAGACCTGCAGAAACTTCAGGGCAAATTTGAAGACGAGATAAGGGCTCGAGAAGAGGCCGAGCAAACCTTGAAAGCTTACAAGAAGGACGTGGATGATGCCACCATGGTTCGCCTAGACCTGGAGAAGAAGGTGGAGTCTCTCGTGGATGAGATATCTTTCTTGAGGAAGGTGCACGAGGAAGAAGTGGAGGAGCTAATGAACATGATCCAGGCATCCCAGGTGTCTGTTGAGATGGAGGTAGCCAAGCCGGATCTCACCTCAGCGCTGAAGGAGATCCGCGGCCAGTACGAGACCCTGTCAGCCAAGAACATGCAGTCGGCTGAAGAGTGGTACAAGTCGAAGTTTGCCGACCTGAGCGAGCAGGCCAACAGGAGCAACGAGGCGATCCGCGCGAATAGGGAAGAGATCAACGAATTTAGGAGGCAACTGCAGTCCAAGACCATTGAAATCGAGAGCCTCAGAGGAACCAATGAGTCACTTGAAAGGCAGCTCCGAGAGATGGAAGACAGGCACAGTGCCGAAATTGTCACTTTCCAGGTAAGATATGAGGTCGGGAAATCACTTAGTTGTGTGTGTGTTGACTCTGAGTGGCAACACTGAATCTCTTGAAGTCACTTAAATGAAAAAGTATGGATACTATTAAGATATGCACATTTAGACAACTCTTTTAACAATTAAGACTTAATTGATATTGTTCACTCAAATGAAATTCTACCGTGAACCGCTTTTGGAGTAGGGTAGCTATAAAATAAATGCAAGCGGGAATGTTTTGTTACGGTATGCAGTACGTAGTCTACCGTAATAATAAAACGCAAGTTTATTGTTATTATTTTGTTATACAGTTGAATTGTGAAGCCGATAGATCTGATCACTTCAATTGCTTTGAAGGACGCCCGAAACCAAGCTGCTTTCACTAATATTTGTTTGCAGCATTTATTCTGATGCTTCTATGGGGTTTACCTCTCAGTTTATCCTAATTACATGCACAAAGTGGTGCGTTGGATGGACAAGGTACCAAACTCTTTTCTTGAGCTGATGAATCTATAATGATCACATGCATAGCATAAAAATCCACACCCTCTGTCCGTGGTGCTGAAAGGATATCTCAGACGACAGGAGTATATTTGGATTTGGGAGGCGGGGTAATACCGTCTGCAGAAAAGCAGTCAGATAAAGAGGATTCCGGGCAGAGCTTACACGAGGTCAAAATCTGGCTGTAGCAAAGACGACAAAAGAGACTTAGCTCGTATTTTATGATCTCAACAGCATACTATTGGAGTGCTACAACATGGACATATCTTACATTTAAAACGGTCGCTTCAATAGTCCACAGTCCACAGTCCTCTTTAAAGTCCACAGATTTAGGGTTGGACTTTCTGTCACCTTCGGGATCCCCCCCCCCCCCCCCTTTTTTTTAAATAAAGTGCTTTTCGGATATCTTTTCTACACATTGCTTATTATAAACACATGGGGCACAGGAGACGTGTGACTTCCACTATGTTATACAATACAACTTCATACAATGCCAAAAGATAGGATTAGTACTCATCTACTCTTAGCTCGGCTTCTACCATCACGATTAAATTTAGCTGGGTGGGTACGGAACAAACTGTTTAAGAACAAACTGTTTAAGAGCAGGCTTCAGCGTTGTCCCATAAAAGAAAATGCTGTAACCGATTCAGCGTAATCCACCTTAATTCGTCTAATTTTCGCGATTTACGATGATGATTTTAAATATGCCGTTTTTCTGTAAAATGCCCGAGAAGGTTCTGAGGAAGATACCTTGAGGAGCAGTTCAGATCAGCGTTTCCAGTTGACACTGGGTAATGATATGGTGTCACCTAAAGTTTGTGTAACATTTACAAGGTAGTATATCGGTACACTTCGTTAATAATTTAGGGACATTCTTTATACACATTCTTTAAGTTGCTTAATTTCTTTTGAACAGGATACGATCAACCAGCTAGAGAATGAGCTGAGGACCACCAAGAGTGAGATGGCGCGTCATCTGAGGGAATACCAGGACCTACTGAATGTCAAGATGGCTTTGGATATCGAAATCGCAGCCTACAGGTACAGCACTACCATGTTCATCCCAATTGTAGGGCTGAACCCTGCCTAAATAAAATAGAACACATCCTAACTGAAAGAGGTAGTCTGATAGGCCCCCACCCATCCCCCCACATTGTTTGCTCCTGATCATTGAGAAAATAGGGAGTGTCGATAATGAAAAAATACTGAATAAAATGCAGTGCTCATATTGACACCTCAACATGGGTTTTATATGACAGCATTATCATTACAGGGTACAAAATATTAATGAATACATTATGTTATCTTATTACAGTCAAACCAGCAACTGAAGGCACTGTAAGCACTGGCCCTTGTAAAATGTGTCTGCTCTCAACATCCACTTTGTTATTACAGAGGAATTCAGAGAAACCTTGGTGGCTGCAGGAGTGCACAGAAAAACTTTGTCACCCTTTTAACCTTGTTTGAATTTGCAGCACACTGTTCATCTTGATTTTTTTTCCCCCACCCTGTAAGGAAACTGCTGGAGGGGGAGGAGACCCGCTTGAGCTCTGGGATAACCTTCCCTGCTCCTAGCAGTACCCCCAGCCTGAGCTACGGATACCAGACACGAGTCTACACCAGTTCCTCCAAGGGTGGAAAGAAGGATGAGAAGGATAACGAGATCCAGGTCAAGTCCACCAAGGGCAGCACCCAGCGCGAGACCTTTGAGGAGATCATTGAGGAGACCATTGTCTCCACCAAAAAGGTGGAGAAGAATGAGTCCGGGGATGTTTATCCAACCCAGCAGAAAAACTAACCCCCTCACCTGTTCAGCCACAGGGGGGGTCTCAGAGAGGAATCCACTGTAACTCCAACCTAATACTCCACTATCCAACTACAATAGCCTATTCTCTCTCTCTCACTTAGCAGTCTCTTGCAAACACACTACGGAAATTTCAGGAAGCACTTTACAGTAAGGAAACACAAGCAGATCAATATCATACTTCACTGGTCTCACATTGGGCTAAAGTTTACAAATGGCTGCATATTAATTACACAATTCTAAGTGCACTGCCACAGGCGATAAATTACTCTTGACACATTCCAGAGGGCATGTGTGTGCGTGTGTACTGTGCACAGTACCTTGAGAACATATAAGATGGTCTATGGTCTTCACCTACTAGCATTCTTATTTCCACAACTACAGTATGAATGGATGAATGCACTAGCCTTTTCATTAGAAAGTGTGAGCTAATTTTATGAAGTCGTTCACTGAGCACAGACATTATTTCAGAGCCAGCTGAAACTTTGTCCAAAAAATATATTCCTGTTGAGCCACATGGCTAATAGCTAAGGCAAAATGGATTTAAGCTGACATGTTAGCCTTTGTTGGGAAACACCCACTCAGCATTAAGAAGGGTCAAGTTAGAATATCTCTGAAGGCTCATTCAAGCTAGTCGTATCACTACCAACTGCATCTGACTCTTAATTCTGGACAAAACAATGAACATTGCATCTGCATGTCCATAGTGTGTTTCTGCTTCTCAAATAGAATCCCTCCTTCATATTGAGATACCACAGCATTCCAACTAAAATTGTGCCATCAAAAGCAGAGTTCCTCTCCAAGACTGCTGTTGATGTAATTATGTATGTAATATCAACATGCGAAAACAAACAAAATGAGCAAACATTAGTTGCATGATGTATATTTCATGTTTGCATGGTGACTATCTGTGGCCCCGCTGACTCTACATACAGTCAGCAGTGAGGAAGACTCTATGTCTCCTTCATTTCCCATTCTATGTCTCGCTGTGTTCCCATTCATTTCATAACTAAAAGCTGTAACTGGAAGTAAGCTGCAAGTTATGCTCGAGGCTAAAGTAATTATTGTTGGATGTAGCACATAGTACTGTCGTTAACTCTGCTGGTCAGTGTTTATATGATGATAAGAGTTCTTATTCAGGACTTTTATGTCATACCATAATGTCATCTCAGCTGTACTGATACAGATAAGGTTGCTAAGAATGTTTGCGCTAGTCAAGATCAGCTAAAAGGAAGCACAGAGAAAACCTCTGCGAAGTGGGCTTTGAGTTAGCTTTCTCTTATGATATAGTTCAAGATGCAACACAAATGTTGTTTAGCACAAATGCATGGGGCTTATGATCTAAAAGTTTTGAAAATGTAATCCCCCTGAATATTTGGGGCAGGATTTTGAGAATTGTATGCACAATTGTCTGACATTTCTAAAAGTATTCTTAAGGATGCCTGAAGCACATTTTAACAGCATTGACCAGATTCCATACCACAATACTAAGCCTTAGTGATAAAAAGCCAAAAGCTAAAAGTTCACTGAACAGTGTCACTTCACCCTTAATCTTACAGCATCATTACATACTCCCAGCCAGTTTTAACAGCCGTATCATGTCTCAAACGTGTGTTGTAGAACTTATTTCACAAATAGGAGCCTTAAAGCAGGGAACAAGCAACTTTTTCCCTCTCAAAAAGCTTCTGCCTAGTGCACTGAAGGTGATTTCTTGTTTCTCATCCTTTCACCCTGTGGTCCTTCCCTGCAACACTCACCATATTGTAATACTCACTCTAAAGATTGGTTCGTATTTGCACTGAGGTTTCATGGAGGCATTCAGAAGCTTGCAAGTTATGGGCACATCTCCCGAGGGAATGTCAGGAGAATTTTTTGGGAAATGCCAGGCCAGCCTCAGCTTACGACCCATACTTCTGTACACCTCAAAGGAGGCAAGTGAGGATATTTGCTGTCTCACTGAACACAGCTGTGCAAAATACTGCCCAGGGCCCACTTTGTAGCCCATTTATTTAACCTTGTACCATGGATGAGAGGAGAGGCAAGGGTGACCGTAATAAGGGTTACAACATGCGTCTTCAAAAAAGAAAAGAATGACTGACAGACTGACTGCACTGCCAGACCTTTGTAATGCATGTGCAACAAGCTGTCATGAAACAAATTGTTTTCAGAATTCACATAAAACTCATAAAAAATTGGAATGAATGCCTAGGTTGTCAAAACTGCCTTAAATACACCAGCCGCTTTTCTGACTGACAGTCTGTGTGCTTTTGTGTATGGTTCTGTCAAGGATGTGTTCTCTGCTCCTTCTCTCTAGAATTAGAACCCCTAAGGTAATAACTGATGAAAAACATAGTTGCTGAATGTAGTTGAAACAATCTTCTTCCTATGTTCCTTACGGCTGTATGGCACATATCAATAAAGACTTGACCTTAATACGGCTGTATGTCTGCACCTAAATTTGTGTGTCTCCCTTTGAAAAGGACATTTGTATTCAAAAACATTTATCCAGCGTGGTTAATGAGGTAAATCTGACTGATGTCTCAGTCTGTGACTACTGTTTTGTTGGATGCAAACCAAGGTACCATAGATGATGCCCATCCCTTCAAACATCCACAATCTTCTGGTTTATCAGAGGATACACATTATTTATAACAGAAAATGTTCCAATGGTATTTGCAGGACTTGTCTGCATCTGACTATAAGAGGGAGGCAGTAAGCTGAACGTATCCGATTAAACAAATGAGCAAATCCATTAAGTACTTATAGGCTCAGGTGATATAAAAGCTAGAAACAACCCAGCCTGACATTAATGCTGTTTTCACCTCTCGTCAACCGTTACCTCATCAGGTTTGATTTAGTGGGTGACCCGCTGAAGGAGAGTTGATCTGAAATTCATCTAATTATTGAGCCGGGGTTGCAACGGTATGTGGGCGGGAAGTCCTATCTCCTGTCACCTTTTGCCGTGGGTGTGCATAATTAGAGGTTTTAGTGTATAGAATATGTCCTAAAATAACAGCTCTGTGGAAAATTCATAGAGGAGTATAAGTAATGTATTTTGACCAATAAACACAGTATGGTTTCAGCATGTAGCCCAGTATTGTCCTCTTCAGCTTATCGAATATTGTAGTGTACAGTGGCAAAATTCAAGTTCAAAGTAATTTCAGTACTATTGCAATGTAATTTATATTGTTCTTGAATGTATGGTAAAATATAAGTTTTATAGTATAATACAGTATCTTTTATAGTATAGTATAGTAGTATGATGTATAAAAATACTGAGCATGAACAATTATTTTCGTAGTACCTTTTTCAGTAGAGCACATCCCAAACAGAATAAGATTCCAATAATGCACCCAACATGTTGAATACTGTGCATCCAACCTCAGAGTTAAAAACCTCTTTGCAGCATAGCATTTCTTTCCTTATTTCCTCTTTGTCATGTAAATCATATTCCCTTCGAGTGCAATTGTCACACACTAAAACATTGTATTGCCAACAGGATCCAGAACTGATCCAATAGGAGGAGAAAGAAACTCCTACATTCATGAGAAAAGGGTAAGCCTCCATTTTGAACCAACCCTTAGTCTTGGTTATAATGGTTGGAAATGACCTGAAAATTTATGCAGAAAATTACTGTGCTACTGTTTCCTAAGTGACTAGTTAGTTTTAAATAGCCAATTGGCTTCTTAAAAGACCAAACTGCCAATTGGCTTCTTAAAAGATCAAACTGCCAATTGGCTTCTTAAAACAAACTAGTCACTTAGGAAACAGTAGCACAGTAATTTTCCACATTAATTTTCAGGTCATTTCAAACCATTACAACCAAGACAAAGGGTTGGTTCAAAATTGTGTGGTCTTTTTTTGCCAATTGGCAGTTTGGTCTTTTTTGTCTTTTCCAGAGCTAAGAGTTCATCTTCTGTTGTTGGTTTGCAAGGTCATGGTTCTGGCTTCTTTGGCTGACAGATGGTGTCTCTTTGGCTTAGGATTTTGAAAATAGGCTGGCAGGGCTGCTCAGGGAGGGTATGCTGCCAAGGTTAGCTCCAGTTAAATTTGTCTTTAGTTGTAGCAGAAGAGGCACAGAGAGAGTCTGCAGTTTCTCCAGAAGCAGCAGGTTAATTTGTCTCTGTGAAGACGTGGCTGCTGTGAGCTGTACTGATATCAGCATCAGAGCTGCCAAGAGGTTTTGAACCAGGAATTGTAGCTTGTGTCATTTTTTCCCCAAATTTCTATTGTTTTCTTCGTTTGCTTTGTTTTGTTTTGTTGTAATGGCTTCTATTATTGGATATTTTGCTTTGGGTGTTCATGGCTGTTTGATCACCCAAATCCCACGCATTCAAACGTATGATTTTTGTCTTAACTGGATGTTTTGGTCTGTCAGTGGGACCATCAACCTTTGCTGCTGGATTGCAGCTATTACACTGGAAACACCCCCTAAATGTCATGTTCAAAACATTCTGTGGTTTGCAATATTCACTAGAGTCAAGGGAATACTTTAATATATTCTTTTCATCTTCATTTTCAGTATGGCAGACACCCACGCTCGACATGCAAGAGGTGCCATTGTTAAGTATTTATGATTTCATTTTTTATTCTTCACTAATTCCAAATAGTTGGAATAGTTGGAATAATTTGTAGGGTGTTTGTTTGTTGTGTCTTTGTGTTCAATAATTGGTGGGACAAGTGAGTGTCACCACAACCTTCCTGCCTGTTTTTTGCTCTATGCGCGTCCTCTGTAGGGACAAAGCCGGTTGGGAGTGACAAATTGTTTGCAGCGTTGACCTTTCAAACCCCCCTGCCCACACCCCACCTCAAGCTCCCCCTCCGCCTCCCCTCCCACAGTCCTCTCCAGATCCCCCACCTCCGTTCCCGGCAGCAAGGGGAGCCCTGAGAGCCCGTGACGCATGCGGCAGAGCCTCAAAGATTTATACCCCTGCAATGCTGCCAGTACAGCCACAGCGACAGCCCCAGCGCGGCACGCCCTGAGTTATGCAACCCGCTGCCCGCATCAGACCAACTGAGTGCCTCAACTTTCATTTCAGATAAAGATCCTTGTTCTGTTTTCCATTGTATAATAAGATGGGACGTGTCTTTGGGGGGTGGTGGTGGTGTGGGACGGGGGCAGATGGTGGACACATCGCAAATGACAAAGGCCATCAAAAAACAGGCAAATGCCCAAACTCTTATAGTACCCCATTCCAACTAAATTGCACCACCTCTGCTCCATCTCGATAATGCTAAAGAAAATAAGAGCAACAAATAAAATTAACGCAGCGTAAGAGTGGGCGCCTTCCTTTACGATCCGCGTGCTGTCCATCCTGCGTCTTGCTATGAAACACGCTGACAGGACAATATGCACGTAAGCGACTGGTGATAGATTAGATTTGCCTTGCTGAAGAAAAACTCTGGATAACCTCCTCGGTCCGCTGCACGGCTTGATGGAGCTGCGGTGGCAGCGGTGATGCTGCTCCGGCGCGGATCTCGCAAGAGAAACGGCCGCTTAGGAAATCAGGGCTGAATCAGGACAGGAGCGTACGCTGCAAGGGCGCGCGCTCTCTCCGAGGGACAAAAGAAGCGCATTTTCACCGTGTGTCATTTTTGCACACCGGGCCCGGATTCCCGGGGCGGGGATTGGTCAGGGGGATAATCTTCGTCCTGCCACCAGCATCCCTTATCACTGCAGTGACTCTGTGAGCAACACACGCAGCTTATCTCCCAGCCACAAGCAGCATAAGGGGAATCAGAATAACCCTAATTTGGGAGGATAGCATGGTCCCGCAGACCGCAGGTGGTGTTCTGAGATCGCACCAGATAAAAAGGACAGGGTAGGGTGACTACATTTAAAATGAGATGGCAGCTGGAAAGAATCTAAAACCAGTGTCAAACAAGCTACTGTGGCCCTGTTCTTTATGTAGAGCATCGCTGCGTTTGATTATTTGCTACTAAGTGTGTCTTTAGTGTTGTGGTATCTAAATCAAGCCCTGGATTCAGAGGAAACACACTGAAGATTAGTCTGGTATTTCAGAGGAGATACACACAGCAGGTTGCATACAGGAGAGTCAACCCCTTCTTGTAAGTGACAGGTTATCCCTGAGAGGAAATGTGCTTCTAGAGCAGGTATCATTTGTTCCTGGAATTTTAATGGGTGTGGAAGTTGCCCCATTTTGTGACTGCAACTATTAATAGCCAGATACAGTAGTAAATGCACTACACACTACCCTGTTTGCATCCTAATAATAATAGATCCATCCTACAGATCCAACAAGAAAGCATATGCAGATTCTACACCTATTCAGTCAAGTACCTTAGAATTAACAGTCCTACTGGGTTGGGTGTCAATCTACACATCAGTCAACATTACTTAAAACCAAACATTAATGCAAGTGGGATAATAGTAGCCATAATGCCATAATTAATCACAAACCCTAATGTGAAAAAAATCCTTGACCCAGAAGTCCATTTGTAAATGTAAATGCTTTTCAGTCCCTGTGGCATAACTTCATTGGGGCTTTGGGGCTTTTAATACAATAGTCTCATCCGCAGCAATGACCTCCGGTCCTCCCACTGGAGCGTATTCCATTTATCACATGGGATCTGGGCTCACCTGTCACAGAGCACCCCCACACTCTCCCCTCTGTCCTCCCACACACATTACTGCATCACTAGAGGCTACCCACCACAGTAATTGGGCATTAGAATGCATCCAGATGCTATGCACGGAACAATGAAGTCGCTGAAATATTCATGTTAGCAGCTGCCCTATCCCTGTTGCGGCCCAGCTAATAGACGAGAAAGACGTACGATAAAATGACAAGTGAAGGATGCTCTGGGCGTCAAGGTCAGATTGAACTGTGATTCAGCAACCTTTAGAGGTCTGCCAACATGAGACTTATTCATATTAAATGTATTTTAAATGTGAAACTCCAATGCTGTAGGTATATAAAAAGAAGGACATAAAAAGAAGAGACACACAGAAGAGAATCTTTTTTTTTATTTTACCAATTTAATATTGGAAAGCCTAATAAAGTAATAAAAAGCAGTTTTTGTGCTACAGCCACAACAGGATCAATTGTCATTAAGGTTTTTTTTCACCACGTTCCTCTGAATCAGCAGATCAGCAGTGTTGACTTCACCATTGATTAGCAGGTTGAAGGCCACATCAATGGCTACATCAACCACTAACTGCTGGTTCATGTGACCGTGTGCACTGTGGAAGAGACACCATTACAAATGTTAAGAAGTGATAACACATCTACAGACAAAATCTGTTTTTGCTGCGTTATATGCCTCCTTATAACCAAGATCCTTTTGCAACAAAAAAGATTAAAAAAAAAAAACAACGGTAACACAGTGATATTTCAGTCGTACTACCTGCAAACAAAGTGTTAACCAGATTGCAAAGGCTGTTGCCTTGGATACCGTCGTCAACCTCTCGCTGTGTCCCAGAGGCCTTGTAAGCTGCCTTCCAGACAGAGAGCAGGCTCAGTGGAGCTCAGTGACCCTGCTACAGGCAGACAGTATGACTGCCCTGTCTGACACCCAGGGGACCAGCAGGGCTTCCACGCCAGTGGGCCTTTTTGGCTAGGTTTAAAAGGAAAATAGTCGCATTCCATTATAGTCAATGGCGTTTCCAACATCGCCACAGCTGTGGCCATTGCAGCTTTCTCCACTCTCAATAGATAAACAAAGCAAAATAGGGCATCAACAATGATAATAATATTGAGCCCATAATATTGAACAAATACTTCTGAATGCTGGCTAAATTTTAACATTTGTTGAGTAAGACCTTGACAGACACCATTAGAAACCACAGACAGTTCAGATTGCAAAACAAAGGGAATCTGAAACCACAGTACAATGTATTCTTTCTGTGAGTATTGATATTCCCTGAATGAGGCAATACTGCACGTCACTTGAATCATGACAAAGAATCTGAATTGTTGTGACTGTCTTTTTGATTAATTATACAACAGAATATAATACCCTCACTAACCCGAAGAGATGCATTAAAGGAACAGAACATTTCACTGGGGATAAATGCATATTTCAGAAAAAAAACTTTACTCTAAATATTATCATTGGTATGTGTATATTGCAATATTTCCCTGCCTTGTTGAGCCAATTAAAAATGACTACCAGTCCCTAATACTTCTGATTATAAAGAACAGCTTTGTTTTGTTTTAAATGTCTTGTGGTCTTTCAGAGCAAGAGTCTTTCTAAGCATTAACTGGAACCGATGCAAAAATCACAACCAAACAGATGTGACAGCTTTAAGACCCAGAAAGCCCCGAAACAAACCAATTTCTTCATTTGACAACAGCATAGAACGAGTTTGTTGAATCTTTTTAACAGCCCTAGGAGCCAAGCAAAGCAACACCAGCAATACAGGCAAAACTGTTGGCAGCTGACACAATGTATTACTCTGGTGCTTCTAGACCAAATGTAAACAGCTCAGATTGAAGTCTTTGGATTTCAGTGTCAGTCATACTACCCCAGTCCATACCACAAAAAGCTCCTGAGATGACAGATGACCAGAAAAATGTGATCTCATAGTGTCCATATACACTATTGTGTTTCAACACTATACTTTACATTGGTGATAAAGGAGCTGTCCTTAAAAAAACAGAACAGGGAAAAAGTGTTCTTATGTCATTATCTCCCTCATGAGAAGAAAAAAGGATAAAGTAACAGCTGTGAGAGTGACAATCTGTCAATCATTATCTAGGGTCTCTATTTTATCTTTCGCTGCCATGTTATTATGTTCAATGTCATCATTCTGCTGCTGCCCTCAACCATTCAAGTCCTCAGACACTGCAGTGAATTAACCACAATAATATAACAATTCACTGTGTAACTGACGTGTCATGAAAAATGTAACCACAAAAAGTATGATTCCCAAAGCAACAGCAACAGAAATAATAACATTTGCATAATGTTTGCATATTCACTGAAGTTACTGAAGACGTGTGTCTGACTTTCAGCGATGTCTCGGGTTTGTGCGAGTGTGATTTTTATCTCATTGTTTTGTCAATATAATGTAATGATAATGGCCCTGGGTGGGGCAGTGAGCTTTGGCTGAGGGAGGAGGGAAAGTGTTGGCAGGTTCTTTCTGGCATCTCTGGAAACCGCTATATAATGACATCACCCGCTGAGAGGGAAGCCCAGACACAGCTGTGGGTTCCACCTAATTATCAAAAAGATAGATGGGGTTTTGCCTCCTGCTCTGTCCATCTCCACCCCCACCAAGCCTGTCCCCAGTGCCCCAGCACGTGTCCTGGCCGCCTGATACATAGCCAGAGTTCCTCTTCAGGGACCCAGGGATCGTCGAGGCCTGTTTACTGAACTCTCGTTGGGATCCAAAAATAAGAACGCAGAAAATATCCCACGGAGATGAGAGGAGCTTGTGTGTTCCAGGAGACAGATCTCCTTAGAGATCAAGGAAAAAAAAACACTGCTCTGGACCCAAACAGCCATGACACCTGGCTTTGCCCTGTTTATTCCACTTTGTTTTTGTATGTTTTATCACTTTACACTGTGTCTACAAATTAAGTACTGGCAAAGTAACCATGGCACATTATTCACGTCCCCTTTGACAGTGTATCACTACAGTAAACGCACTAAAGAAACAGGTCATAAATGTCACGTTTGCCCACAATTATTATGTTAAGTCACTAAATATATAAAAATAACTCAACGGTACCTGCAACTGCCCTGTTAACCCTGTACAAATGTCACACAACACATAGACATACTCCTATGTAGTTGAGGTTGCTAAATTTGGTCTGTGTTTCAATGTATGCTGCCTGTCTACACTGAGTTGGGTTGACTTAGCTGAGTGCTATTGTGGCTATGCATAATGTCCAGTAACCTCCAGAGCTCTCCTGAGGGGATATCAGACAGACATATTATTAAGAGCATTTAATCAAAGTGACAGTGTTGGAAACACACTTCCTCTGTTCTGGCAGCTTTACCAATGAGGGTAGAGTCAAAGAATAATGTGTTCTGGGGCTTATATAAAGCAAAATCAGATTATCAACACTGAAAAAAAAAAATTGTGTCTGGTTTAAAACATTATTACTGTGCTAGAACAAGACACCTGACAGCCCCAACCTTTTTTTTTTTACAAAACCATTAAGAACAGGAGACCAACCAACGTGAATTTTCTCAAACAATGGCCAAACTTTTCTTTTTAGGCATACAGTAGTATGTGAAACACCCCTGTTTATCCACAGAGCTCAGGTCACAGAGGCAGGGAAGGCACTGCTTGAGGGAAGCAGCATCCTCTTCACTGCGCTATTAATAGAGCAGACAGACTCACCCGAGCGAGACAGACGGCTTTGAAATCCCTAACAAAAGAAGTGCTGTGTAACCATTCCCTTGTCTCCTTTATAGAAAGCGACACATTTTCGAGTGCTAGAAGCACAAAACCTCAGCACCCAGACCGCCTCTGCAATCAGACATATCAATGAGGGGTATCTGGAGTTCAGGCAGGTCCAGTGGAAGCAAGCGCTGTCAGTTTGCAGGATGGGTCTTTAGCACATATGTGCACAAATACACTCACACATATATGCACATTTTTATACATGTACATACACACACCTTTCCTCCTGTAATTTTTCTGATGTACTTGACTTGGTCTTGAGGAGAAGCCATTCGGTATGTTACAAAATACTAACATGCAAGGTTTCAAAAAAAAAAAAAAAAAAAAAAATTGGGAGAAATGTGGAAATTCTAACAAAATTGTTTTTTTTTTGTTTTTGGAAAAATATGAATGAAGACGAGTAAGCTGAAAAGAATACAACCTTGTAATTTGCTGGAAAAGATCACAGTATTCTAATCTCGGAGGCAATAATTATATTCTTTTTTTAACCAAATCTAAGGGTTAATTAAATGACCGCTCACCTGTCGGATAACATACTGTATGCCTATTACCTGTACAATTGATCTGCAAGGGAAAAAAAAGCCAGGCTCCTATAATCTTTGTGATGGAAGCAGATCTGAATTTCCCTCATCTGATTCACTGTTGCCTGATTCATTCCCGGTTTAACATGAATGAAAGAGGATAGAGTGAAAAGAGAAGGAAAGGTAGAGAGAAGATAAGAGACCAGGCTTGTCTGGTATCCTGTGTGAGGATAGCGTGTAAGCCAAGCCCCTCTTTCTCCATTGTGGCACCTCAGCTTCACTGTGAAGAATGCTATGGTCTAAGTGCTGAAAGAGAGGACCACTCATATGAGTCTCTGCTCATCTCTCCACATATAACTGGACTGGACCTGGACATCAAAGGAGACCATTAACACAGAACATTTCTCCCAACAAAAATAATCTGAGCCGAATATGATACAAATTGTTTTTTTTTTTCCCCAACACAATGCTATATAAAGTTTTACACTTTGGGTCAACTACACAGTATTTCATTCAGTTTACAATGGGTTTTGAGATGGGAAATGTACTTTCAGAAAGATAAAAATCTCATTTGAACTGCTGGATAGGTTGAAAGTTTGTACAACAACAGGTTGTGCTTCAGAAATGGGTTGTACTACAGAAAAAAAGGATTTCCGAATGCCATCTGGAAATGCATTGAAGCTGAACCCCATGTGATTATATTGGGACATACCAAAGAAAAAGTTGAAAAATAATCCACATTTCAACAAGCTAAAGTACGTGACAATCATCATGGTTCTTGCAAAATGTTTAATACGTTTCCCCTGGGAGATATGGTGGGGTATATCCTAGATACCACTAGAAGGGATGTCTGTTTCCTCAAAGGAGGTAGCTCATTAGGCAAGGAACTCCAACAGCGAGCAGCAAAGATCTCCAGGAGCTCTGAGGGAAATACTCCTGGGTTACAACAGAGATACTTAAGACAAGAGAGAATGCTTAATATCGCTTTCAGCCAAATTCCAAAAATCTCCACAAAGTTTTGAGAGACAAAGAGAATTTTCTTCAGAAATGTATTCAAAAGCAATGTCCCAGTCCCAGCCATCCACAGGAATCTTTTCAAAACATGATTTTTTGTAACCTGAAGGGCTGAAACACTATCTAGGCTAAAAAGGAAGAGCATACATTCTTTATTTCTACAATGGCAGAGGGCATTTATTTAATCTTCCAAAATAATTTTCCAATGAAAGATGCCCTGTTTAAACAAAAGCAATATTCTATGTCCAGGAAACATGCCATAAATATTATCTCAAGTCTCTTTTTATGTTGTATGCTATGTAAGTAGATGCATAATGCATAAATGCATCTTTCATGGAGCAATAGCTTTTCAATAGCCTTGACAATTAAGCCTCTTTGCCCGAGCAATTTGTTTTTACTGTTGCATAATTGCTATCCAGGGTGTTCATGTAAATGTTGAGACTGAAGGAAGAACTGGGCTGTTTAATCTCTATTCAGAGGAGATTCATTATTTTTGTTGGAGCTCCACAGGAAAACAGCCTCATGCTTTCAGATGTTTCCCGAAGCAGTGTTAAAGTTCAGCTCTGTCTAAAGAGACCGATCCTCGTTGGGGTTTACGTGAAAGGCAGTGAATTTGTTTCCGAGCTAAAAACACTGGGTAATGTTGAGACATCAGCACAACTGATGAGCTTCGTCGTTGTAGAATATCCCAAGAGTTACTCATAGCACACCTATGCTGGCAATCATGCCTGGATACCCTGGGAGATTAACAAAAGTAACAAAGATAATGCTCCATATTTTAAAATACTCTGGATTACAGCAGACACAACTTGTTTTCCATTCCTAACTGGAGACAGAGAAGATGACAAAGACCACAGAACAGCTGGGTTATTTCACCTGAAATGCCTTTGGGAAATTTGAGGACATCAGTCACTCTCACAAACATGCAAAATAAATAAACACCAGAAAATGCTGGCCTGGAAATACCAGCCTTGCATTTATTTAACAGCGCCGACGCCTGTCTAAGTCAAACCTTTGGAAATGAATGCCCAGGGTGACATGACCCTTCCAAAAAGCAGAAAAATGCTGAAATAAATAGAGTGGACGAAGCTGTCCCGGGCAGGAAAAGGAACATTTTAAAATGTGAGGCCTGATGCTGATCATAAGTGGCAGGACCTTCCTTCGAGTGCAGAAACACTTTCTAAAAACTGGACTGCGACAGAACACTGTAGCCTCTCTCTGGGGATAGATCAGAGTGATACGTGGGTGTTTGATGGAGCCCAATCTGCCGAATAAAGGTACTGACCTCAAAGGCGTAAAGAAACACGCTTCTCATCTCAGAGATCCTGCAGCACAATTAAAAAGAGCAGCTTTCAGATCTCTTCTTTTTGGCTTAAAAACATTGTTAACAACAGTTGGGTCCATCTGGATATTACTCTGCACAAAATTATCCTGCATTCTTTTGTTTTTAAATTCAGTTGCAAGTATTGCTGGGGATCCATGGAATCAGAAAGGTTTCTCACTGTGCCCTTAGAAAGGATAACCTTGGGCCCATTATTAATGATACTCTTTTCTATTTACAGATAGGGAGTATATCATAAAATGACAATATCACCTTCAGACGCCCCACCACTCCGGTCTTGTTGAAAGTGACATCACAGTGGTAGCACAGGGAATATTCTACACTCAAGTTTAAGCTGTTCCTTGCAATCGACAGTTCAACAGCTACATTTCTGAGGAGTATTTAAAAACATGTTTTTCATGCTATGATGTCAGTTTCTAATATTGTTTTTTTTATTTTATTCATTCATTTATTTATTTTTTTGTGAAATTCATTTTAATTGGTTGATTTAGTCTTATCATACCATCCATCCATTTCTTTGTGATCCATTTTGACTCTAGTCTGGGTAAGCATTATTTTATTGAGGACACAGCCTTACACAGGGTATAGGGTGACATATAAGGTGAGATAAACATGGCAAATAATAAGTCTTTCTCTGACAGAAACCATCAGAGAGGTTTGGGTCAAAGAAAAACTCTTTCACACTACTTTGCTGGCGACTTTAGAGGGCTAAGATGCCAGGGAGCTATGTATAATTGAAGATTATATTTCTGGTGATTAATAGTTCTTTTCAATTCAAGCTGTTAATAGTCTTACTGATAATAGAGGCACTGATTTGTAATGCTTTTCTAATTTGCACACCTGTGCTGACATTTCAGAGAGAGATATAAAGATTGCCAACAGAAGCATTTCACCGATGAAGCCAGTATGTTAAAATGTGTGATTAGTTTAGCCTCATCTCTATTAGAAGAAAAGGCAAATATTTTATGAATGTAGTTACTCTAACCTCTTTTATCTATGCAGCTCCATTTAAACTTCAGATATAAAATAATAGTGTAATCATCAATGAAAATATATGGTTAGGGGAATTAATAAAAACATGATTCCAGAATAATTTATTATTTAAAAAGAGCTGCCAAACATTAGCTGCAGTAAAAAAAAAAAAAAAAACTATTGCTTTTATGAGGCTTCCTAAAAGCAACAAGCTTATGAAAATGCTGTTTACACCCTTTACAGTTTCCTATCTAGAAAGCTGCCAAGTCATAATATAAGGAACGTGCTTAAAGGGATATTTCCACTCACTTACATCACTGTCTTACCACACTGACATGTTGCCATACATTTGTAAAAGAAGTCCATTTTTATTGACATGCTTATGCTGCACAGCTGTGAAATTCTGACATTTTAGCATCTGATCAATGTTTAGTAAGTAACTGTAGCAAATATGTGAAAATTACAAATCATTCTGTTGCTGTAAGTTAATGTACTATGCCCATAAAAGTAATTTTATTATGATTTGAGGTGGCCCATGTTGTGGTATGCAGCATGATCACTGAGGGAGCACCGATGCAGAGGCAGTGTGCCTAAACACTGCAGTGTAGTCTTTGCTGCAGTCCTGATATGATTTTCATAACACTTCACATTTGACGTGTTGGGAGGCAGAGAGAGCGTGTAAAAACCCCTCTCTGTAATGTGCCTCTGTGTCCTTCCAGGCGGCAGGAATATCAATTAGATGTGATGAGGGCCGCCGTTAATCGTTAGATAAATCTGCAGCGTGCGATGGAGTCGTAAAATAAAGCGCTCCCCGCGCCTCCCCGCTCTGAAGTCTCCGCATGCATAATGCACACACAGCAGGTGAACAGCGTGCTGCAGTGCCCGGCCCGACGCCTCCAAACCTGACACCGTTCTAACACGAACGAATACCTTACTGCACCCTCATCCCGGCTGCAGCTCCAAATACATTTTTTCCATCCTTCCCAACACTACACACAGGCACTGGAGTAATGATATACACATTTAAATCTGGGGTCACATACGTTACTGGCAATGTGAAAAATGCAAGCATGCATTTGAGAATATTCCAAAAAGCTATTCCGAAAAGATTCTTTGAGGCCAGGGGAAAAAAAATGTTCCTAGTCACAGCCGGAAAAAGACTGAGACATGTACACCCTCCTATTGATCCGATCCGGTTCTTGGGGTTTAAGACACATTATCCATTCAAGGACTTATTGTACACACGAGGGCGGAACCTCAGAATGTGGATGCACATATTAATGCCTGCCACCCGTGGAGGTTCATTAGCATGCTGCGGTGCGGTGGGGCGGGACTGATTTGAGCCGCGTGTGATTTTTTCACGCGTTGCACGCATGTCTTGGTGCAGTGGTCCGTCTGATTGCTGCACTGCCCTTCACGTCTGCTGACTCACCTTCTTCTTCAGTGCCCCCTGCCAGTCCACGTTTGCGCTTCACTCACTGCACCAAAATACTGATACTAATACTGTGGGAACGAAAAAGAGAAGCCTTGCATAGATTTCAAAATAAGTTATGTTTGAATGATGCTTCCACAAACACTGCTCAAACTCATAATGATCATATTGATTTGCGAAGGGAAAATCAATGGGAGAGAAAAAAAGAGAATCATTTCAAGAGGCTGGCATCCCCACCAGTAGCCTTGCTACTAAGCTGGAGTGACTGAGTCAAATACTGTGGGTCTGAGTCAAACAGCTGAGAAATATCTCTTTTTAACAATGAAGGTTGGCTCTGACAAACGCATTCAGTGTTCCCAGTACAAGTACAAAACCTCACTGATGCAAACCCCTTTTGTTGTGGAGGTTTATTGGAGGACAACAGGGATATCTACCTCAATGTCAGTATTATGTCCCCTCGCATCTGCGCAGCTAATGACCTGCAACAGTCAGTTAACGTTAAATAAACACGCTGTGGCGTCTCCCTATTGTGCAGGTTTACTTCTTTTCAGTGCTTTAGTCCACTTTTATCCCGTCAATCAGTTTTCTGCGCACTATTGCAATGAGGGGGTCACCTGGGGCGTGTCCCGGCCCCCCCCTGCAATGGCGCAGGGCTGCGGCAGCGGCGACGCCCCTGCGGGTGACTGACAATAGACCTGCCTTTCTTAATCCTGCGGCTTTGTGTTGAGACAGATTAGACCCAACAGGGAGGGCCCGCGTTGTTATACGGACAATCTGCGAGGGACAAAGCCTTTTTATTCAGCCAGGCTGTCAGGGCAAGAAACAAGGTAATTACAGATAATCATGCAAAATAGTTACTGACAAAAAGTTAATATTAATAGCATTGGTTCTGGCCTCTTGGGACGGGCGGCTGACGTCAGCGGTGAACAGGACGATTACGTTCAGACCAACGGAGTGAAATGGACTGTGGAAACAGGCCTCCCAGCCCCTGTCGCACGCTCATGTCATCATTCACTTCAAACCCCACCTGCAAGGGGCACTCAGCGGCGAGCAAATTAGACAACTTTAATACCTGGCTGCTGATAAAAATTCCCAATATTCACGTAAAGATAAAAAGGCGCAGGAGATACGGATGGAGCTTGTGAACATCAATCACTGGGAATAAAAAAGGAACTGCGCAGCCATACTAAAAGATGTAGCAGTTACAGTGCTGCACCGGTTGAAAGGGTGGGGTTATGTAAGATTCTGCAGTTGATGTGGCACGCACCAGTATACATAATTCAAGCCTTGAGAATGTTCATCCATTTCCCTCTCCAGTTCCGCAGCCTTGTTCTCTGTCAGCGTTTGAACATCCACTCCTTTTGCCGCACTACTGTGAAAGTAAAGACCCCGGAGGGAGAGGCCATTTTCTTTATTACAACCCGCCCACTCGCGCCGCTCTGACGCCTCTGTCCAAAATCAGGCCGGGAGGAACAATATCTTTGCAAGGAACAATTTGCATAGACTTTCTAATCTGCATGCCCCAAAACTGTGTGGCTAATGTTTACTTCAAATGATATGAGCGTACATATCTGAGGGAAACTATTTCATCTTCACTGTAGTCTCTTAAAATGTAAAACATGACAGACATACATGGCGTGACACCTTGATAAGCAGCTTTTCTGAATTTCAAGCCTGATAGAATACTGTTTATTACTTGCGCGTTTTAAGTGTATGAGTACACATTTTGATAGGGTAAAAAGACAGAGGGTGGTTACGAATTAATGACAGAACGAAATTCCATGAACCCTTCCACAGATGAGCCTCAAGAAAAAAAAAATTAGAGACTTTTCAGAGACCCACCTGACCAGCATCTTCCCCCATGAAGCTCTGAACCTGGAGTGACAGGTATTTGCCCAAGAAACGGTCCATAAATCTCCACCTGCCAAAAGATACGAATAATTTAATTTATTTAATAATTAAATTAAATTAATATAAGTAAATAGGCTGACAGTTTGTATCTGGGAATTAACACAATTATTTTGACACAGTGCACAGTGCACACAGATACAGTGCGCCAAGATCATCTCCATGAACACTCAGATGTTCCGTTCAAATAGTGCTGACACACTGTACAAAAGTCCAATGCCACCACATTTGTAACTGATGTGCTGACAGCATGAGAAACAGGCTGAAATTGAGTATTCATAGTACATACATAAACAGTTATTGATTTCTCACACCACACAGCATTTCATTATCTCAGTGCACTGGTAATTAAATAGGACAAATGCGTGTCTGGCACCCAGCCCTACATTCCATGGCCCTTGTAGACCGATTTAGGAAAGGCTGACTGGTAATGTTTGCTGTTAAAATATTTACAACCCACACTGGCATGCCAGCGGTGAGGATGATGGAGATTCTGTATTTCAGGTCCTGACAACTAGCAAATGGATCAATGTGCCCTGATGGGTGATTCTTTAAATGGAAGCGTTGGTGCTTGTGCTGTCAGTAAGTGGAGTGGTCAATAGTGGATGATCCATCACTGTAAGGGCAGGAAGGTCCTTGACCACAGAGCGGTTCCGGTGGCTTCAGTGGGCCTGGGACTCACCGCTACCAGAGGGAGGTGGCTGGTGTTACTGGTCTTTATAAATTGCCACCATTGCTCAGATGGCACACAGCTACATGTGTTAGCATCACAATGTGCACATCTTGGAATTAAAAGGAAAGGACCTTCCAGCTTGGGAAAGCAGTGGAAACGGTCTCCAGATTTCCATCACTTACCACTAGTTTACAGCCCTTATCTCATTAATACTCAATGTCAGAGTGTCTGTGTGGCCTCATTAACATTGACCTCACAGGCTGTGACAGCACACTGTCCATAATTGACAGGAAATGCAGATGAAATGACAATGACTCATGACATGACAAGGCCACTGTCAAAGCATGTAGCTGAGGGTCATAAATGAGCACACCGTATTATTTAATCATTTCACTTTTTTCTCCATTAATCAACTCCAATGCACGCAACTTTCTTAAAATCAAAGCAAAGGTAGAATGTAGTGTGAGCCTATGTTTAAAAACACAAGGTTTATTCAGCCTGTTTTTCCATTTAATTCTCTCTCCCAGCAACACCAGCACTTTGCACTTTGTTTTCTTGTAAGGCATCTATTTTCAATTCGTCTGCCATCTACACCTGTTCATTGCACTAGACTCATGTGTGAAATCATAATTGACTAATATCTAGTCAATATATTCACCTGAAGTGAGCTGCATTTAAATGAAGAAAAAAACGGAACCTCACAATCTGACCGCCCAATAAATCTTAGTTGTGTCACTGAGCCTTTTACAATAAAAAGGTGTGATTTATTCATTAACACTTTCGAGAGTGGCTTTCACCCTTTAATTTTCACGACTGAAATGCATTATTCATTTGGCTCTATGGACTCCAGCGCTGCCTGTCTTGCCACTTGCTGCTATGGCCATGCCAGAGTCTGAAACATTAATGAGTACTGTGCAAAAGAGAAGCTAAAGCCTTTTGATAGTAAACCTCAAGCACTGCATTAGTGCCATTTAGCTCTTCCTAGAGAGGACTTATCTCTCAGCCTGTGGTGAAGTGCTGTCTTCAAGCGGCTCAACCTAAGGACTCAGAAAGTGGCCAACTCTTTCAAACTTTTTTGTCCAATCAGTTTCAGAGCTGATCCACTTTTCATCCAATTAGCTGATCCAGGCTCTCTGAGGTCATGCCTTAGGAGCGTCACCAAGGGCAACAGTCGCTGTGAGTAACGGGAGGAGGAGGAGGAGGAGGAGGCCTGACCTTCTCGCTGTTCACAGATCCACTTCCCTCTGGGGACTCTTCCAATGACGGTTCAATGGCGCACTTCCTGTGTGTCTCGCCCACAGCTGCAGAATCTGGCCAAAAGCCCACAAGGGCAGAGTGTTTAACAGAACACAAATCCTGCAAGCACCTTTTCTGGGCACCGGCAGCGGCAAGATGACTGACTCTGAGCCACTGTGGCGGTATGAAAATCAATAGGTTCCCTGTGATGAATGAAGGGGCGACTGAAATGAAAACTCATTCAAGGGGATCCTTGAGAGTTTGGCGCTCCAGACAAGGGAGGCTGCATTAAGTGACTTATCCCACTCGGTCTCCCACAGGAGCCTCGCACCCACATCCACCCTGCCCCGCTCTCCACCGCCCTGACGCATTGGCACAGGTCATAGGCGCTCACACAGCATGGCTGCCCCAGCTCGACTCTGATAGTGCTCCAACCAAGTGGACTGCCCTTAGAAGAAAAAAAAAACACAGCAAGAGGAGGCCAGGAAATCAACTTAAGGCTCTAATCTGGGGATGGCAATCTCAACCTCAGACACGCAACGTGTTCCTGGTTCACAAACAGATCGCCTTCAACAATTCCAAGTACATCTTAAGGTTTCGCGTCAATACCCATGGTTTACTGCTAACCACATACCAAGGGCTAGAGCTACCTCACAATCAATCAGAATAAATAGCCATGGATAAATACTCAGCGACATGAAATACATGAGGATTTCACCAGAAATCACCATAAACAAGGGATTTATTATGAATTAAAAGGCATTTAATAGTGCTTAAAAATAAATCCAAGCACACGAATACATGACATAATGGATGGAAAGGCCTCACTGAACACCTGTAGGAATTAATTATGATACCACAATAACACATATTTCATCTTCTCCTGTATGTGCACCAATATATCATTCTATTGTAGTCATTCTGTGTCTGTTGAGTGAGATTGCATGTAATATTTTAATAACTATGAAGTGTTTTAAGAAACTGAAAGGCATAATTCCATGAGACAAAGGCTATTCCTATATGAATAACCTGCCTACTGACCAATCATTCATTTCAGTATATTTCAGTATTCATTTACAGTGCTCTCAATATTTACACACACCCCTGTTTGAATAAGAACAAATCTATACGTCACATAAAAGAGAAAATGTGACTCTTATGTTTACAATGAAATTAATCATTTGTGATAAATATCTCTGCAGTGCAACTGCAGTGAAAGTATAACATTATTTAACACTTTTAAGATGACAAACAAAAATATCCAATCCATCCCCTTTATTGTATTTCACTCAATGTGTCTGTATGGAACATAGAACACATTGAGATTCTAATGGTTAATTATGTACAGAATTCAGTATGAATTTAACTTGTAATTTATTTGTTATACTGTATGTTTAGACTTTTTTGGGCGCTGATATTCAATAATGGAAGCAGAGTGGCCTTGGTAAATTGCAAATACCTTTCCTGATTTAAAATATCCCACTAATGTGAAAAGAAGCAATGGAGAGGACAATGAGTATTAAATCCGAAAAATCCCTTATTTTGTAAAATACAGCTCATGTAATGATTGAAATATTATGAAATAATGGACATCTGGAATGTCTAACTCGTCAGGTACTGTATTTGTAGGTCTGTTGAACAGGCACTTAACACGAAAGGTTAACCACCTCACTGAATATTGAGGACTGGCTTTTCCATGTCTCTAACCTGAAGTAATTTATTCCTTATCTCTCAAGTCCTTTATCTTCTACTTTCAGCGCTTGCCAATCGCATTCTGGGGGTGCCCCAAGAATATATTAATCTGGTGTTTCAATACAGCGACTGAAGCATGAAACCCCATTAAACAGTGAATGTAGTTAAACAGAATCAAGAGCCGGCGAGTGCTTTTGAGAACACACTTTATTACCTAGCCATGTTCTCATCAGAGTACTATAATGATAACTCCACAGAGTTGAAAGGAAATTGGAGTTTTTTTTTTCTTGTCGTGCGCCATTTTTTTTGTAAATTGGTCTCGGTTTGCGAAAGCATGTGTGAACTGCTTCAGCTGAAGTCATTTTTCATGGGTCACACTCTGGGCATATATGTGACCCTTCCAGCTCTCCGTGCATTACAGCTTGTGGATTGATCGCAGATTTCTGCTCTGCGAAACCTGAATGCACCCGGCCCTTTACTACTTTCGATAATTGCCGGGCTGCACAATGCATCGGTCACGTCAGCTCCACATGTGCGTGAGTAACTGATGGAAATAAAGAGGGTGGCTGCAGAGGGGTTAACGCTGTGTTTTTAAAGCACCTTTATTACCACGGTTCGCCGTGGAAAAGAAACGCGCTTCTCTTCCAAGCACTTCGATCCGGTCGACAGAGTGAAAAATGCTAGCGGCATTTGACAGAGCTGCCGTTGGTGGACCTGCAAACCTCAGGGGAATACCGAAAACTAAGCTGCTGACTCTTAGGCTAAAAATGTATACCTGCCTGCAATGTTGGCTGCATTTTTGCACACCCCAATAGACAGGCAAAACCGTTATGACTCATGAGAGCACGGAAAATGGGGGTGACACGAAGATGGATTTTTTTCAGCTCCACTTTGCGGCTTGAATGACACGAGTCCAGGATCCCAGACACCCTATTTTCATGTTCATACTCAGAGTCTCTCTGATTAAAACCAGTTTTGCTCTCCAGATGATGGCTGCCTCCCTAAGCACCCCCTCCCCCTTTAAGCAGTACACACTTTGTATGACATTTTGGTGATGTCACTGAGTAGTCACCCAGTCACCCAAGATACGGTATTCACATTACTGACAATGCAATTCTTACTGCATTTGCATCTGCTTGCAAATGGTTCAAACAGAGGGTTTCTTCAAAGGTCCCTGCAGTATTTTGCTTAATTACAGTTCAAGGCCAGTTACCATTAACTGTACTGGTGATTTGCATTCGTTCATGTCCGTGTTATACCTATGAAAAACAGAGTTGCTGGTTGTCATTGGTGGACCGCTCACTCAAAACCTGCACTTCTACATTCTCACCCAAAGGGGGGGCAGTTTAAGGCATAATAAGCCCCCTCCTTTCCATGGTTCAGTCCTGGAGTAGTGAGTCAGCAGATAAGCAATGGGTTGGGTCAATGCTGCAGCAATGTACTGCTATGCGCATGGTTAAAAAGGTAAAAAAGGCAATATGGTCAGCACTGTCTCTAGAGCACGCAACACAATTACATCTGGGCACTTCTGAATAATGCAGAGCCATACTCTCCGTAGATCACAGGGACCTGTGCCCCCCCTTGACAGCCATTATCAGGCTTGACTGAACAAAGGCACCAGCATCTCCCCTAAGCGCCCAGGGCACTTTGGATAAGAGCAGCCGAACTGAACAGTGTGAACTCTTCCATTTTCACCATGCAGTCAGGAGGATGGGTGGGTTAAGCTGGGGCTGCAAGATACAGGAAGGTCATGGTTGGCACATCACAGCCATAAGCCTCTCCGTTCATTGGCACTTTATTAAAGTGAGGGGTGGTGGTTTGCTGATTGGTGTGTACTCTGGTGAGATTGCGCTAGCTCTCGGATAACACCCTCTACCATTTGACACGTCTCTATTGCACCGTTATATCTTCCCTATCACTGGGAACCCAAGATATCTGGTCCGAGGATGGACCCAGGGAGGGGGTGAGGACCTGGCATTTAAGTGTATAAGTTCCATTCCATTACAGTTCACACTGTCGGTTTATTTTTCTGTAGTCTGTAGTTACGTTCCACACACGTTTTTCGGTATAAGTGCTGTAAGGCCCAAATGCTGAGGTTGAAGGATGATGCAGGTGCACGTTCACAAAACGCAGCGAGTGAGCTCACATGTCCAGTCGTTAATTCATTAAGATTTTGTGCCACCTCTGCATACATGCCTCCTGCACAGCCTCCTGGAAGTATATCAGCAGGCCCTCTGTCATATTGTATACAGATACAGATATCATATATGCACGTAGGGTTAATGCCTCTGTGTGTGTGAGTGTGTGTGTGTGTATTTATAAGAAAGAGAGAGAGAGAGAGAGATATGATCACACTGTGAACAGTCAACAGGCCCTTGCCTTTGTTGTGATCCGTGTTCCCTTTGCTGTTGTGCTGTTGTTGTGTTGCGAGTGCCATCAGT